>NC_048298.1:310092822-310309980 GCF_013100865.1 Trachemys scripta elegans
GGGGATGGGCGGGGAGCCAGGGGGTCCCGGGGCGGCGCGGGGATGGGCGGAGAAGCAGGAGCGGGGTCCGGGGCGGCGCGGGGATGGGCGGGGAGGCAGAGGCGCTGGGAGGAGGCCGGGAGCGAGACAAGCCGCCTGTACCTGAACCGCTCCTGCCCCGCCGTGTCCCACAGCTGCAGCTTGACCCGCTTGCCGGGCTCGATCTCCACCAGGCGGGAGAAGAAGTCCACCCCCACGGTGGGGTCGCAGTGCAGCGGCCCCGGGAAGCGGCCCTCGGTGAAGCGGTGCAGGAGGCAGGACTTGCCCACGGTGGAGTCGCCCAGCACGATCAGCCGGAACTGATAGATCCAGATCGCTGCGTCCATGTCGGCCCCGGCCTGGCCCGCCTCGGCCTCGGGGCCCTTCCTGGGGCTCCTCCTCGGCCGGTGCCTGCACCGCGCTCCCACCGCCCCTATCCCGGGCATCGGCGCTGCAGGCCGGCTTGGGGGGAGGGGACGGCTCGGACCCGAGCAGCTGCACCCTGTGATGCCAGGGAGGGGCGGGGCCCCCTGGCTCCCGGTGGCGATGGGGAAGGGCTGGGGTCCCGCCTATCCCAGTGGGGAAGAGGGGAGGGCTGGGGTCCCGCCGATCCCCACGGGCAAAGGACAGGGTTGGGCATCCCATGGACCCCGTGATGCAGGGGGGAGGGCTGAGGTCCCTGTGATCCTGGGGGATGGAGGAGGTACAGGTGGGGGAGGGAGGGCGCTGTCCCTTCAGCACCTGTTCTGCTCAGGCTGAGCTGAACAGGTCAGCCTGAGCCATTGCATCACACAGCCTGTGCCTTCCCTGCAGAGTTAACTCATGCTCTTCTTGGGATGTCGCCCCAGCACTCCTCCCATCCACACACACAACCCTCTCACCCCAGTGTGGTGGTGCTTTCAGCCGTGCTAGCTGGCCCAGCTGGGAGTTTAGCCAACCACGTTGCAGTGAGGAGGCAGGCTAAGCCACTCAGAGCCTACAGTCCTTCAGTGCCTTCGCACAGTTCCCCCCATGTGCCCTAAAGGACAGACAAGATCTCCACAATTCACTGGGAAAGACTCATAGAGTAGCTTAGCTTACTGCAGCATAACCAACTGTGATATGTTCCCGCACAGGTCCTAGTGACACACATGGGAGCCCAGTCCCAAAGAGGACATAGTGATTCAGACGTGGTGTTGCAGTGTGGCTGTTCATCCCCCAGCTAAGCTACTCTGGGTACTAAGACCTGGGTGCTAATTACCCTGGCTAACTGTGGGGAAGACATTTCCTTGAAGCAAGAGTTTCCCCTCCATCCCCAACCTCCAATTCACACATGCTAGGCCCTATTCCCCTAGTCAACAGCTTGTAACAACTCACAACAGATCCAACAAGGGCTGCAAGATGAGTGGATAGGGGAGTGAATTAGAGAGGCAGTGTGGGTGTGTGTGTACAAGTTAGGCATTGAAAAGGATGAGCACGGAGTCGGGGTACGATGTGGGATAGACAATGGACCGTGGGGCATGAGATAGGCAAGGGAAGGTGTGAGCAGGGCTGAGAAAAAAGGGGGTGTTGCAAAGTAAGGGTGGGTGAAATAAAGGGTGATGGGCAAGGATGGTGGAAAGAAGCATGAGCTATAAAGAGGAAGGGAGGGAGATGAGTAAGGAGTTGCAGAAGGGGTGAAGGTCATAAGATTGAGGTGTTGTGCAAGAGTGGGAGTAGAGCTGGGTGAATTTTTTTTTGTCAAATAGTTTATGCACTGAAAAATGTAGTTTTGGGGCGATCAAAACTAGCTATGAATTTGGTTCCACTTTGGGCAATGGTTGTGACCAAATAACAAAATTGAAAGCCAAAAACGTTTGTTTTTACATTTTCAAAATGAAATTCTTTGACTTTTTCTTCAAAACAATGCTTTGTTTAAAAATTTAGCTAGATTTATTTAAATATGTTTTTAAAAGTGGTAATCACCCAAAAATGTAACAAATTAAAAAACTGAAAAAAATGTTTTGCGTCAAGTGAATGTTTTGTTTGACCCAAGATTATTATTGCAATTAATTATTATTATTTATTCAATCTTGTGTTTCATTTTGGTTTGTCCCAAAAAAATTCGGGAAGGATTTTCCATTTCAGCTGCTGAACTGAAAAAATCAACTGTTTGCGGAGCTCTAGGTGGGAGACAGACCAGGAAGGGCATGAGACTGAGGTGGAGAGCTGTGAACTGGGAAAGGAACACAAGACAGTCAAGGAGAAGCATGGGTGGGCGAGAGTGCAACACAGTGAAGAGTGGGACCTGGAAAAGGGGTAGGAAGGCATGGGATGAGTCATATAAAGAGGGACTGAGGAGAGACTCATGTAAGACGAGTTAAAAAAGAGCAGGAAATGGGTGTTGAGAGATAAGGAAAATGTGGAACTTGGGTGGCAGCTTAAAATAAAATGGTCATTTGAGAAGCAGCAGCTGGAGGATTTAGCTTTTGCAACTGAGTGAGACTTCAGTGGTTCCTAGGTGTCCATAGGAGGTGTCATGTTCCATCCAATGGTGGTGATGTTCTGTCCAAAGTTTCTTCTCTTTTCTCTTTTCACCTTACAGTTAGGCTCCCATCAGTTCTATGTCTTTGACAATTTCCATGGAATTCACCCCATTCTGCAGAAACAACTCGTCACTTTTAGAAGACATGATTGCCAACTTTGGGGCCAACCTCATTTTGCACGCAATTGCTGTTATTGGCTCAATAAATATCTGTATATAATCCGCCCCTTTCCAGAAATTTAGGACGAAGAGCTTAGTCCCTATGGGAAGAAAACTGGGCTATAATATGTCAACAATGTCATACTAATGTCTTCACCCGTTCCCTGCTAATGCTAAATAAAAATCTTAAATATATTATACTATTGGATCCCAGCAAAATTCTACTCAACTAAAGTAACAGAGTGCAAAATGTTGGAGGTGTCAACACTCCCCAGCTTCTCTATCACACATACTCTGGCCCTGTGACAAAATTATCCTAAATTACTCTATGACACAGCCTCTACAGTCCTAACTCTCAGGCTTTTAACATCCTCATTGCACTATGAATAAACTGTGTATATTAGACATAGGTGAAAATACCCCCATTCCAGTGTGTCTTAAATAATCTTCACCAGTGATGACCCTCTTTAAAATAATTCCTTGATAACCATGGAAAGATGATCGAGCCCCATTTCTTTAAGCACGTAAGTGTTGAAGGGAGCTTCTTCTATCAACATGGACATTATCTTCTCCAGAAAACCTGGATAGTTTTTTCTCTGCCTTCAGTAACATATAATGTTGTAATCAACCTGTTGCACTATAGATTCTTTATTTTTCAAGCCCCAGGAATAACTCAGTGGTACATAATTGGTCGACAGGAGAGAAGGGAAGCCTCAGATCAGTCTCCTGGCCAAAAGGTCCAAATGGATGGAAATCCTTAAAAAAGGGTTTGTTCCAGAAAGGGAACTTGCTTAGATGGATCTTGCAGCAGCTGCTGCCACCTCAGAGCTGGGACAGGGAAGTGAGGAGCAGGCAGCGAGAGAGCTGGAATGAATAGGCTGGATGAGAACCAGAAAGCTGAGTTTGGAAGTAGCCAGTTGCTACTTTATTATTGTTTCTCTTATTCTAATAAAGTTCCTTGTTCGGTATTAAAAGAAAATTGAATTATTTCACCCTTGTCACATGACACAGGGTAAACTGGAAATGGAGGGTAGCAGGGGATGCAGAAACTGGAGAAAGGACAGGAGTGATGAGTTGTTACAGAATGTGGAGGGGCATTAGGTTTGATAATAATAAGAAAAATATGGTATTCATGGAGGAGAGGAAGAGAGATTTTCAAGAAGAAAAGAGCATGGAGGAGACAAAAAAAATGAAGAAAACAGAGAGAAAAATATAAAGGGAAAAAAGAATCTTGTGAGGAAGATATAATTGAAATATATATACAGATAGAAATAGATATAATAGAAATAAAAGTATACAGAAGGAAGGAAAATGTCCATTCTAAGGGACAGCTCCTCAATCTTATGAACAAGGAAAGCAAAGAACTAACAAAAGGCAGGAGACATGGTACTTGTTTTATTTTATTTGAAGTTTCCTGTTTTACATATGCTACATTCATAACAATTAGTTATGAAAAATAGTATTAATGGAAAGCATTTTTATTTTCTTTTCCATATTATGAGTAAGTTGGCACACCTTCTGTACATTTTATCCACATTTTGTTATCTCTTGAATAGAATGATGGACATTGACATAACCTCAAGCTTTTTGGAGACCACTAGCTGGTCCCCATAGAAATGGGGCACGAGGGAAAAATGTATAAAGGCATCGGCCCTCCCTAAATGGTGTTTATAGGAAAATAAATAAATAAATACACACATACATAAAATAATAATCATTAACAACAATAATAAAAGTTAGCTTAAGTTTGGTTAAGAAAGTAACATTTCCCCTTACAGTTTGTGACCAGTATGGAAAAGGCCCTAATTAGCAAGTAAATGAAGGCCATGAGAATAGTAAGTAGTGTTACTTGTAGTATGAGAAGGATGTATGGTTTTAAAAGTAACTAATAAATTAAAAATAGCTGCAGTAACAAGACAAAGGGAAATTGTCTCAAAAGAAAAAAACCCCAAACCTTCCCACTGTATTGCTGTGCAAGCAAGTGTAAGCGGGGGAATGGTCCCGCTATTGTGGGGAACTTTCCTGGCTTCTGCACTACCCCNCAAAACACCCCACTGAATGTTAGTAAGGGGGCAACAGTCCCCTTACACAAGGATGGCAGGAAGGGGGAGAGCAGGTCGGGAAGAAAATGAGAGAAGGTTTTGAAGGAAGAAAAGTTGTAGGGAGAAACTGCTTCAAACTAGCTTTTGCTAAAGCTAGTAAATTATCTGAAGTCAATTCTTGGCAATGACATCATTTGTTTGTATAAAAAGTAAACTCTTAAAGGGTTCATTACTAATACCTGCCTGACCGGTTGGAGCCGACCAATATGGGTCTAAGCACCCCTGGTTTAGCCTATTTGTAAGTATACTGATCATATGCTTATAAATATTTTTACTGTATTGAATTTAGTAACTGCTTATTGTAATTGCAAAAATAAAAGTTCAACTCAGACATGGCTATCCAGCAAGAGACAATCACATAAAAGAGAAAATAAATTAGTAGTGTGCAGTTGGGAGATAATTAACCAGTATAAATGCCTGATCCCTAGTGGTTGACTCTAATGACTGCAATGCATGTTATGAGGTTGTTATTGGTCTCCTTGCTTATGTCCTTCCTGCTAAGGACACAGTGACAGAACCTACTTCCTTTGCCGTTATTCCCTTTATTCGGGAGATGTAGCTACCTAGTTATTAATTATTGATTATTATTACTACTGCTACTACTATTTAATGGCTGTACAAGACACAAAATTAAGATAGTCCTAGCTCACAGTTTATAGTCTAAAAGAGACACACAGAAACAAGAGGACTCACTGGGAAGCTCAGAGGAGGGCATAACCTGGATTATTTTCCATCTTTAACCTTACTGGATGTAGGCATTCTGGAACAAGTGAGACTTTAGGGAGGGATTTGAATGCAGAGAGGCTGGTGGCTTGCTGAACTGGGATAGGGAAGCACCTGGCAGCATGGAAAAAGATATGGAAATGGGACTGGGAGCAAATACTAAATATTTAGGGCTTGATCCAATACCCATTAAGATCAATGGAAAGACTCCGATTAACTTTAATGGAAGTTGAATCATGCTCTTAGCCAGTAAACTCTTTAGGTTAGGGACTGTGTCTTTCTGTAAGTATGTACATTGTCTAGCAGAGTGAGGCCCCAATGCTAACTGGAGCCTCTCGGTGCCACTGTGATCCAAGGGGATCATGTGCTTGATTCTTTTAGAGGCACTGTGCACTCATAACTGCAACTGATGGAACCTGCAGGTGCTGAGCACCTCTGAAAAATCGGGCTCATTAATCATACATTTCAAGGCATCTGTCACCTTTGGTATCTAAGCATCATATCTGGAAAGACCATTATCCAACTATTCTGTGAATGATCCAGCAAGAAACCTCCATAACTTTTAGATCTGCAGAAAGGATCAGTGTCATTACTTAAAGGGTGCACACACCTAGGAGGCAGAAAAATTATTTACCATTAGGGTGGTACATGGGGGCTAAATAATGTAGGGAACATATAGGATTCTGGCTACAGCTAGCTCTGGCCCCACACACTATGCATCTTTACTGTTTTACAAAAGCTAGATATAAACAGAAGTGAGTAGTAGGTTCCTATCTGACAGGGAGACACAATGGGCGAAAAGGTTGGAATAATGCATTACACTATGCCCAGACAATGTGTGATATTATAGCAGATATTGTACACATGAAGCACTTGCACTTTTGAGTTCACTGACCCTATTGCTAATTCCAGTAATAGCTAGCAAAATCTGGAAGGACAGTATGCTTTATGGCCAGCCTAAACATAACTCCCTGAAATCCATCTTGTCCTGCTAGTGGGATTTGACACTGCCTGACAAATGATAATCAAAAGAGCTGATGGGAAAACCTTGCATTTCTGAACCAGTCTGGCAGAGATTACAGTGAGAAAAAATCCTATGCTGTGTCTTCTAGAGTCAGACATAACACAAAGCTTGAAGCTACTTAACACACTTTGATTAATAAGAAAAAAAAAAAAAAGATTTCCCTGCAGTTACCTTCCAACATCCAAATGAGGAGGCTGCTTTCTTAACCCTAAAAAATATTTTGGCTCCTTCCTTCTGAGTCATACTTTCCTATGGTTTCAGGGAATCACATATAACACTCTGGCTTGGGAACATATAACTTACAACAAGATCTCCTGTACAGATATACAACTTTCGCTGTTCGGGCTCAACACAGTATTGTTTTGGGGGCTTTTTTCAGTTGATCCCCCCAGTGAATAGTACCATGAAAATAACATTGGAGAAAATCTAGCAAAGCAACTAGAGTTAAAACCTAATGACATTGTGATTTTGAAAAACTCCTCTGATAAAAGATGACATACTTAAATTGTCCAAAGATCTTCACCACACTCCTAAAATACATACCGCTGAGGAACTTATTAACAGAGCAATTTTGATCCAGCAACCAAATAACACTCTTTCCCATACTTCCTTTTAACATTTCTCAAGAGTTTTGGTATATGTGATGCACCTGCAACTCAGATTTAGCTCTACCTATAGAATGTCTCCATTCCAAGGACAATACCTAGGGGGCCGAGGGCACAGTAAATGAGGCAGAGGCAGTCTGGGGAAAAATCTCATACTGCTACCGCGTTTAAGGCCCAAGACCAACATTCTATAAACAGGGTGGACTGGAACTCTTCTTAGGGATTGCTGGGAAATGTAGTCCTAAGGGCAAATGGGATTGTAGTTTAGGGTCCTGGCAAGGCCTGAGGGGAAACAAGGGTGGGATATATAAAATGTATCCTTTTCACAGTCCAGAGACAGATCGGTATTTGGTACATAGCTATAACTGTAGAGTGTACTTCATTTTATTCCCAAAATCACAATCACACAAATTTGGTGTTCCCTCAGTTTTATTGTTGAAAAATTATTTACATCAGAATCAAAGAATGAATGCACTGCAGCCATTTAGACTAATATAATTAAACCCATAGCATATTAAGTTTCCATCAGGAATAATATTTTTGTGTTTTATCTTGGGCCTTTGTCACACATTGTGTTTACATTTGCACCTTGGTAAGTTCAGAAGTATTTATTCAGCTGCTACAGTGATGGGCACACTATAAAAATAGATTATATAAAATACATATGAGCACCATAATCCTTCAGCTCCTATTTTAACACCTGGCTTTCTAATAGAATCAGTCTAAATTTTTCCAACAAAAAGTTTCAGTTTTGTTTTTTTCCATTGCTGAGAGCCAGTTCCATTGCATGGTCCATCTCTCCTGCTGCCATTCTGGCATCGCACCCGACCCTCACCCTTCGCCTCGCGGGTGGTGACCCCACGAAATGGGCCCACATTGTCTTTTTGGGCTGGGTCCGGCTGGGTTACATGGGTAGCTTGACCACCAAATGCTCACCTGACACCACGCCGCAGGGATAGGTTCTGGTATTTCTAGTCCAGGCGAGTTCACATGGTCATTTTTGGGCTTTCAAGAGAGTCTTGATGCGGATCGTTTTTAGTTTAGAACCTCCCCCCAGACCTATTTGCCTAGGGTGACCCTACCAGGAGCACTAGGCTCCAGATGACATAGCCCTGGGGTTTGTTGGAACATGCAAGCCCCTCCATCACAACAAGGTAAAAATCCTCAGAGGGAATTGGTGTGGTGGCAGCAGTGATGCAGGCACTGTACCAATCTGTGGTGATGAAGCGGAGCTGAGTTCTCGGATGAAGCTCTCTGTTTACAGGGCATTCTACTTCCCCATCCTCACCCATGGTCATGAACTTTGGGTAATGACCGAAAAGACAAGATCGCAGGTATAAGCAGTGGAAATGAGGTCTCTGTGCAAGGTGGCTGGGCTTACTCTTTGAGATAGGGTGAGGAGCTCGGCTATATGGGAGGGCCTCGGAGTAGAGCCGCTACTCCTCCGGATCGAGAGGCATCAGCTCAGGTGGTTTGGGTACCTGATAAGGATGTCCCCTCGGAGGCTTCCCACTGGGCATAGGCCCTGAGACCGACCCAGGACATACTGGAGAGATTATATCTCATGGCTGGCCTGGGAACGCTGGGGAATCCCCCAGGAGAAGCTGGAACCTGTTGCGGAGGAAAAGGAGGTCTGGTCCTTCCTACTCTCCATGCTGATGTTGCGACCCTCACCAGGAAAAGCGGCATAAAGGAAAAAGAAGAAGACGTTTCAGTTTTATTAAAAACCCAATTTTTTAAAGCAAAAAATCGAAATGGTAAAATTTGGAAAAAAGTGAACACTTCTGTTTCAAAATTGTGGGTCTACCCTCCCTTCCCCCTGCTTTTCAAACACTTAGTAACTGTTTTACAATTGGCAAAAGTTGGGAAACATCAGGAAACTGTAGAGAAAACTCTACTTTTCATGCATTTTTACTGTTTCAATGAAGATTTCCCCACTTTCTCACACTTTGACCTTTACCTCCCTTTTAGCAGAAAAAAGTGTGTGTGCAGGGGTTGGGAAAGAGAAGTGTAACAAAAAGAAAAAAGGGAGTGGAGAAAACCCAGAAAAGTTTTTAAAAGCCCACAATTTTTGGTCTAAAAATCAGACATTTGAAGTAAAAACAAATAAAGTGGAAACTGAAATTTTTCAACTGAAAACTTGATATAAGGCTGTTTTTACCCTTCAAAAATTCTGCAGGAAAATTCTACATATATGTATGTTAAACTAAACAAAACCAGTTATCTTTATGGATAGCAATCTGGAGTTTCTTGTGGAAAGAGAAATATGAATTAAGAAAAAAAATGGCATAAATAATGTTTTCGGTTTGAGATGAACAGCACCATAAACCAGGCAGAAGAGATGGACATTGAGACTCAGATGTCACAGAGACATGTATGGATCATGTGGAACCTCTAGTGGTGAAAATGGTCTCCATTTTACAAAATAATGAAAACCTGCTTCTATGTACTGTGAAATCTCTGTTCACAATCACATTCAGAAATTGACACTGCATTAATGGGATACAATCTTTCTTGTTGTTTTTTAAAGAGAAGAACTGCAGGAAATCTGATCTATGTTTTGATTGTGTTATACTAATAACATAATACTATGCTTATGCTTGAGATGGCAGTTCCATTTTAAGCTCCTATTTCAATTATTGTAATGGCCACTGCCTACTTAAAAATGAGACTTCTGCCTGAATATTGTATTGAGAGAAGTTGAATGAAAAAAAAATTCTCTTTTTCCCTCCATAAGTTTCTTTCTTTATGCATTTGACAGCACTTGGTGTATGTAGCCAGTTTCATTGTTTCTCCTTTATTCATTTAGGGCCTGATTCAAAGCTGTTGAAGCTAACAAGGTTTTTTCCCTTCCGCTCCTGAAACACTTATGTGAGTAACTTTATGCTAATGAATAATCAGTTTGATCTCAATAGGCCTATTCATGTGAAAAAAAGTTACTCATATTGTGATACAGCATGGCCAGAAGGCAGCAGGAGAGTGATCCTATTGGGATCCAGGAAGTGGGCGGGCACTGCCCGCCACTGCTAAAGGACCTCCCCCCAGCCTAAGGGGAGGATCCACAGGATCTGGAAGCCAAGCGATTCCGGGGGACAACTAATGAAATAACAGGGAGAATGATAGAGGGGAAGATATGTAAGCCCCAGGATGATGAGAACCTTATTCCCTGGAGAGGGAAGAGAGGTTGCTATAGATTAATTAGAGCACCTGAAGTCAGTCACCTGTTAAAAAAAAAAACCCTGCTTCAATCAGCCAGGGGAAGGAGTTGAAGCAGAGTGGTTTGGTGTTGGAGCAGAGAGCAGTTTGGAGGAATTGAAGCAGAGTGGTTTGCTGTTGGAGCAGAGAGCAGTTTGGAGGAATTGAAGCAGAGTGGTTTGCTGTTGGAGCAGAGAGCTGTTTGAAGGAGAACAGTTTGGAGAAGTGCTGTGGCGGGCCAGAAGACCAAGACCCTAGGTAAAGGGAAACCTGGCTTGTGCAGAGCAGAGGGACTTCACAGACACAAGGGATTGGGAGAAACTTGGCCCAAGCGGAGAGAGGGCAGAAAGCCCCACAAGCTGAAGGGCTGGAGAGGGAAGTAGCCCAGGGGAAGGAATTGCTAGTTCAAGTGATTTGCCACTATCCCTAGGGCCCCTGGACTGGGACCCGGAGTAGAGGGCGGGTCTGGGTCCCTCCCTCTCCAACCCCTTTCTCTGGGACACTAGTTGGGACAGTTGATACCCCAGATCAGGGGCAAGAAAAGGAGGCCTGAAACCCACACCCCCAAAAAGAGGAGAAAACGCTAGACCCATCATAATATTGCCGGCAATTTGCCACAATGTACATAAATATTTGGAGTATTAGAGCATGAGTCATTTCCCCTTATTGTTTTGTGCAGGCTTTCACCCACCAACCAGGGAGGAAAAGATATTAAAAGGAAAATACTATTGTAAATCCACAAAAATTGGCACAGTTATGAAGAGCTGCATGTAGAGAGCTTCACATAAGCCATTTGCAATGAACAACAAGAAGCTGTACTGGTCCTACAAAACTCACGAACTATGCTGCATATTCTGGATCACCACCTACTGGCATCTTATTTATCTATCTAGCTATACACATAGACACCTCTCTTTTATAGAGCACTCCTGTAACAATGGAGATTCAAGGGCAGGTGTCATTTTTTAATCTGCTTTCAACTCCTTTAAAAAAAAACTGGCTAGATTTCAAGCTCCCCCTTTCAAACTCTTACTACTACCCAAAAATGTTCTTTTGGGCTGATATTTTTTGTTTATTCTCAGCCCTGAAGTAATTGGTTTTGGAAAATATAAGAAAAGCTTGTCAGTCTGTTATCCAACTGTGATGTTTTTCAGCCATTATAATTGGTTTTCAACCTTTAAAAAAGAGTGCAGGATCTTGGCTCCTTTTCACTCAAATAGTTTGGATTTAAAACTTCAACTTGGGTATAAACCTAATTCTCAATAAAGGTCACTAATACTTTGCTAAGATTAAAAAAAAAACACTTGGAAAAATGGTTAAGAAGTTATTAATGTGTGCAGTGTTAAGTTTGTATTGTTCTAATTTTTGAATCAAAATATTGAGCAGTACCAAGTCAAATGCCTCACAGAAGTCTATTACATCAACACATGCATCCAATGAAGTGGGCATTCACCCACGAAAGCTTATGCTCCAATACATCTGTTAGTCTTAAAGGTGCCACAGGACTCTCTTTTGCTTTTTACATCAACACTATTACCTTTCTTAATCAAACTTGTATCTCATCAAAAAAAGATATCAAGTAAGCTTGACAGGATCTATTTTCCATAAACCATGTTGATGGCATTAATTATATTACCTTCCCTTAGTTCTTTATTAATTGAATATCAACTGCTTTATTATCTTATCATTTTGGAGGAAGAAGGATTAGGACCTGGACACAACCTGGCTGTAAGAAGCAGAGGAGAAGGAGTAAAATATTCTCAAGTCATATGTCTGAGTGACAGGGAAGATAGTGATAGTCAACAGTGACAGAGAATGTGGCACAGGAGGGAAGGATTACTGAGGAAAGATCGGCTATGTTTAAATTACCAGCAATTCTTTCAGGAGATATCACCGAGAGACAACCTGAGATGTGGATGTGGACAGATAAAAACAAATCAGGAATGGAAAGCTAGATTTGTGAGTCATTCGCATAAAGATGGTATTTAAAGCTTTGTGAATGGATGAGACAACTGAGATTTTATAGGCATAAAGGTTGGGAAGTTAAAAGTTATGATTCCCAGAGTAACTCTGACTCACTTCATTAGGGATGAGCTCAAGCTGCAAAGTTTGCATCTGAATCCAAGATCTGAACTCCCCCAAAATTAAGAGGATTATGTTCCAGCCTTTACTGTAAAGGTAAGGTATACAGATGCAAAGGTCAGATCTGAATCTGAAGTTTCCCAAAGCCCAAGGCTTGGTTTTGGGCCCATCTTTTTCTACACTAGACATACATATTGTAAAGAAAAAAAATCATGTATGGTTACAAAATATCCCATATGCGCCAGGGGACCAAATCTGAAGTTACTCTGGGGACAATCACTTGAATTTTCAAACTTTTAAAATAGGATCCAGAAAGTTATATCAGCACCAGATTTCTTGACTCTTATAAAGTAGGTTTGCAGTGTGTTGTTTTGTTCCACTTTCATTTGAGAGAACTTGATAAAAATCCCACTTTTTGGTTTACTTAATTTTTGAAATTTGATTTGTTATTGGGGCTAGTGGGTTTTGTGCTTGTAGAGCAGGAATATGCTGCATCATTACCAAAAGTTAAAAAGAAACAGAAGTCACTGGAGAATGCAAAAACCTGGACATAGCAAATCAACAATTGAATTAGGCCAACCCTCTTACAAGGAAAAGAATTGATTGATAATTTTGCACTATTAATCTCCCTTGACAGAGATCATGAACATTCACATAGTCACACTAGGTACTTTCCCCCTAGACAGGTATAATAAGGGCTATCTAAAAATCATTCTAAAGGAAGGTAGTCAACCAAACAGAGAGAGAAATTATTCACTCTCCCTTTTGGATCTTCCAACTTTTCCTTGGGGCGACTGGATTCATGTTAAAGCATCTCTTTGGCACGTGTACATTCCAGATATTCACAATCTTGCTTGTTCTTTGGCAGTTCACCCTTTCAGATTGTGTCAATGAATGTGATTCAGCCAGTGACCTTCCTGATTTGTTCAACATTTTGAAAAGGAAACTCTGGGCCATGCTGATTGACACCAGCTAAAGACCTGGTTTGCAGTCTCTAAACTACCCACAGATCTATTATGCGCTCAAAATAACGAAGGGACTGACTTTCCCATCACGTAAAATGATGGAAATCAGAAGAAACCCCATACACGTCAAGAGTTACACTGGTGTAAAACTAGTGTAAGATTGGAAGAGAATCAGGCCTTGGGAAAGCAGCTCTGATTCACTGCAAGTCTGATTTAATAAAAAGAATGAGGAGTGCCAGTCTCTAAGGTGCCACAAGTACTCGTTTTTTTTTGCTGATACAGACTAACACGGCTAACACGGCTACCACTCTGAAATCAGATTTAAGTGTTTGCCTCTTGCAAACAGGGGAGCACAACAAATCCATTCTGAGTGAGAAATCCCAGAGATCTGGGGCATGGCCTCCTCTGCCACAAAGACACCTGGGAGGGGAAAAACTAGAACTAACATCATTGTGCAACCTCACCTGCAGGTAGAGAAGGCGGGAATGAGTGACGAGCTGGCAGCTCCCCAGATCAGCCAGGAGAGCAGAGCAGAGGTCTCTCCCCCATCCTGGAGCAGGTTACAGCCCCGGAGAGGGATGCCAGCGTGCGATCTTGACTGGATTGTTTGGGTCTTGTCTGCTGACTGTTAATGATTTGCTGCGGAAGCCACCAGCACAGGAGACAGAGTTTGCCGAGCAGCTGAGCCAGCGAAGAAGCCGCGCGCTAGCACCGCCCTCCCACCTCCTTCCTCTCCTCTGTCTGCGCTCGCCTCCCACCCAGCTCTCTAGACAGCAGCTGCTCGGCGGCGTCTGGCTCCAAATGGAAGTGGCTGGTCCTGAGGATGCCCCCTGCCCGCGGGCACCGTCGGAAACAGCAGCAGCTGCCGCGACTGCAGCAGCAGCGCCTCTGAGATCGTCCTCCAGCTTCTTGCTCGGGATCAAAGATAAACTTTGCACCTGGTGAGTACAAAGGGCCGAGGCGGGCGGCGGACTTGCCGCGTGTCTCTGCCCTGCTGCTACCCGGAGGAGCCCAGCGGAGGCTGAGCCACATGTGATCAGCACATGGGTAAGCGGGAAGCTCCCTTCCCGGAAGGGATGCCCTAATCCCCCCTCCCTCCCCTGAGGGCTACCCCACTGAGAGCAGACCCCTGCCTGTGCCCAGCTACCAGCGCGTGTGGGCTGCGTGGGGCGTTCACACGTGTTTCTCCGGGAAAGCCCTTAGCACCGGGGTAATAGCGGCTCAGCTCCGGGACTGCTTGGGAGGTGGAAAAGGAGCCTGAGAGTGAATTGCAGGATCAGGGGTCAGGAGGCCAGTTCCCAGCTCTGCCGCTGACCTGGTGTGTGGTTTGTAAGCAGCTCATTTAATCTTACCGGGGATAACACTACTCCCCCTCATCTCCCAGGGATGTTGTAAAACGCATGGAGATCCTCGGGTGGAAGGTGCTACAGAAGAGCACGGTATTAGGTAGCTTTTGCAATTAAATCGGTGTCCCCAGCTTCATAGCAAACGTGCCCCCTTTCCCTGATCTATCAGCCACTTTATTGTGCACCCAACTGGTGTTGCCACATGCGAACAGGATGGACAATAGGATCCTGTTTTGGCACCTTGCCGCCCCTTTGCAACAAAACAGCCCCAGGGTGCAACCGAACCTGGGTCTGGCATGTGGGATGATATTCTGCAGGCTCTAAAGCTGAATTGGGGGCCCGCTAATGGCTCATGAACAGAGTTTGCCGTTTGTGGGATTACGATGAAGAAGTCAGTACCAGGGGGATGAATGCTTGAGTGGCAACCCTTTATGTGTCCCCTTTGACTCCTTCACTCATCCCTATTTGGTATCTCTGTAAGGTAGTATCAATCTTTTGGGAACGAGGGGCAGGGCAGAGCTAGTGACCTGAATAGGGAAGAGATTCACTCTGTTCACCTTGGCTGCAATCCTGACCTCATTTACATTATTGGTAAAGCTCCCATTGATTTTAATGGGCTCGGGATTTCATGCTTTGTGTCCTGTGGATAAACTGGGGGAAGGGAAGCATGAGGTAATCTCCCATCCATCTTTCTGCCTTTTAAAAACCTGCAGCAGTGAAGTCTAGGTAGGGGGTAGTCACACATACCCTTAAATCAGTGGTCACCAACCTTTTTACACCCATGATCACTTTTTGAATTTAAGGGCAACCCAGGGTCTCCCCGCCCCTTCCCCAAAGAAAGCCCTGTCCTGCTCACTCCACCCCCTCGGCCCCTGTTGCTCGCTCTCTCCCACCCTCACTCGTTTTCACTGAGCTGGGGTAGGGTGCAGGCTCTTAGCTGAGCCTGGGGCAGGGGGTTGGGGTGTGGAGGGGGTGAGGGGTGCAAGCTCTGGGAGGAAGTTTGGGTGCAGGAGGAAGCTCCAGGCTGGGACAGAGTGTTGGGGTGCAGGAGGGGGTGCAGTGTGTGGGCTCAGAGGGAGTTTGGGTGCAGAAGGGGACTCCGGGCTGGGGCAGAGAGTAGGGGTGTAGAAGGGGCATGGGATGCTGGCTCTGGAAGGGGGGTTAGGGCTGGGGCAGGGGGATTGGGGTATAGGAGGGGGCATGGGGTGCTGGCTTTGGGAGTGGGGTCAGGGCTGGGGCTTGGGGTGCAGGAGGAGGTATGGGGTGCTAGCTCGGGGGGGGGCTCAGAGCTGGGGTGCAGGAGGGGGTTCAGGGTGCAGGAGGGGGTTCAGGATGCTGTCTCTGGGAGGGGGCTCAGGGCTGGGGTTTGGGGTGCGGCCTCCCACCAGGGCAGCACTTATGGAGCTCCCGGTGTCCCATGGCTACCTCTAAGGCAGGCTCCCCACTTACCCTGTCCCCACGCTGCTCCTGGAAGGGGCCAATGCGCCCCTGCGGCCCCTGGGGCGGGCACGTGGTGCCGCATGCTGCTCCTCTCTGCAAGCATCACAACTCCCCGTTCCGGGCCAATGGGAGCTCCGGGGGCGGTGCTTGCAGGCAGGAGCAGCATTTGTGGGGAGACCCCTGCCCCGGGGCCTTGCTGGCCAGGGCAGGCAGGGAGCCTTAGCGGCAGCCCCGCTTCTCCACCAGAGATCGCGATTGACTGGGAGATCCTCTAGCATTGACCAGTCAATCGTGATTGACCGGCTGGTGACCACTGCTTTAAATGAAACATCCCTATGAAAGGCTGCTTTTTAACTCTCCCTGTGTGACTTTGGTCCTGTAAAGATGTGGAATGTGCTGGCCCTGATCCGGCAAAGCCTGTAAGTATATGTTTAACTTTAAACTGAAAAACTACTCCTATGCTTTCATTTAAGTAGGTGTTTAAGGCTCTTAAATCAGTGAGGCATTGCAACGCTGAGTACAGCAAAGCCTAAATACCTTTTAAAAATTTGAACCTAAATGCTTTGCTGGATTGGGGCCAGACTGCTTTGTACCTTGCAGAATCGGGCCTATATCCCCCAGCTATCTGTCTGTATCCCAGAACCACAGCATAGTAGGAACATTTTTTACAGCTTTGTAGCATCATGGGCCAGGATGCCAAGAGAGGTTTCTAAGAGTCAAGTCTCTCAATGAGGATCCTTTTAGCTGTTGTCTAGCATTGGACAAAACTCAAGACTACAATCTCTTCTGCATCTCAACGTCCGGAGACTGACTTCAGCTGAGGCAAACTTAGTATTGGAGAGTATTAGTATCTGGTTGAAAACACAAATGGGGAAAAAAAATCTTCACTAAAATTTTGGAAGTTGTTTTTGTTCCATGGGTATAGAAAAGGAACTCATATTCTTTCAAAATATTCACAAACATGTTGAATAACAAAAGTTCCTTTTCAGAACCTATGGACTGAAAATTACTTCAGATTTTTCATTCAAATTTTTATAAGAAATTTTTGGTTTACAATTTTTTGAATGTTTTGGGGCTCTTTTTTCCTCTCCCTTCCCACTTTTCTCACATTTTAATTGCCCCTCATCTTCACCCCTTTTTCCATTTTCCACAGAAAAAGGGGGAAAGAGAAAAGAGGAAGGAAAAGGAAGGGGAAAATAAATAAATCATAAATAACATTACTGAGACTAAATTTTTCATTTTCCAATTTTGTGAAAATGAAAAAGCCCCCAGAAAGTTTGTAAAATTTTTGTTTTTTATTTCTAAAAATTTCCGATGTAAAGAAGAATTAATTTTTAACAATAAAAAAAGTCTTCATGTGGAAAAAAAAATTAACCAGCCCTAGAATTAGTTAGAGGTGGACAAGGTCTGTTAGGTTTCACGAAAGCTTATGCTCAAATAAATTCTTAGTCTCTTAGGTGCCACAAGTACTCCTGTTCTTTTTAAGATCTGTTAGGTCAGCTAGGCCAGTGATGCGCAAACTTTTCCAGTCGCATGGGGCCCCCCCTTATCATTAATGGAAGCTGTCCGTGACCCCCCATTACTGCACAGTCAAGGCTTCCTCCGCAGCGTGCTGCTTCTATATTGTTGCCAGGCTGCATCTCAAGGGCAGGGTCAATACCTCTTTCCTCTTGGGTTTTCAGGATGGGGGAGGGCACGTATGATAGTCTGTGGGGGCAGAGCCAGTGCTGGGTGTGGAGGCTGGTGGGAGCAGAAATCGGCATGGGTGGCCTGCTGAGGTGAGTTGGGGAAGGAGGTGGCGCTCCATTCCCGACCCCCTGTGGGGGCTGGCATGAGCCGTCTGACATCGCTGTTCAACGCCCCAAACATTCCTCCGTGCCCAGAGAGGCACACCTCATAGTGAGCCTAGATCAGTGGTGCGCAATCTCACTGCCAATGCAGGATTGTTCTCTGAGAGCCAGCTAAGTAGCGGGATCTCAAAAAGAGGGGGAGGGGGGAATGTTTTCTTTGTTCCTATGGCTGAATTTTGGCCAAAGTTGTGAAAGGCAGTATATATACCCTGAAATGTATGCATGCAGAGCCTTCTACTCTCAGAGAGCCATTTTGGGAACTGTAATAATAATTCATATACTATTTTGGACTTTTATCTCAAGGCTCTTAATACACTTTAGTAACATTAAATGCACTTCTATTCTGAAAAGTATTTCTGTAAAAAGGCATTGTTGGGCTCCATATTTACTGGTGTCTAATAACTTCTGTGTTAAATATGCTCAGCTTCCTTTTTTTATATCTGCCAGTTCTGCACTCGCAGCCTGCAATCTGTTTCTTTTTCATACATTACCAGCAGTAACAAAGACCCTCAGTGACACCTCTGCAATGCCATTAACTTTCAGTAGGTTTGCATAGGTGACACCAAACAACTCTGTTGAAGTGTCACTAGAAGGAATAGAACCTAGCTCACGCTAGCTGTGCAGGGCTAACAAAAATAAAAAGTAGTAAGATTTATTATTAGCGCTCACGCCAGCAGATCTGACTGAAATATGCTCAGGTACAGAGCTCTTGAATAAGAAAATGTAATTTTTATATAATTTATCTTGAGTGTAGACCTTTTAAATTAAGTTAGCCTCACAACAACTAAAAACTGCTTTAAGTTACAGCTGCCTGGCTGTTACAAGGGTTCACACAAGCTTAGTTGCTAGTCAGCGGGTACGTCTACACAGCAGCTAGGAGGTGTAATTCCCATGTTGGGTAGATGTGCATGTCCTAGCTCTGATTGAACTAGAGTGCTAAAAACAGCAGTGTTGACATGGCAGCATGAGCAGTGGCTTGGGCTAGCGTCCAGAGTACAGTCCTGTCCGAGATCCTAGGTATGTACTTGAGCAGCTAAACTGAGCCACCACCTGAGCCATAGCGGCCACACTTAGGCCTAGTCTGCATTACCAAGTTAGGTCGATGTATGCCTTGCATCAACCCAGTTGTGCACGTGTCTACACTTAAGGCCCTGTCTACACTACAATGTTTGGCTGATGCAAGTTACGTTAGCATACAATCGCTGCAGTTAGCATATTGCTTGTGTGCGTGCAGACTTGGCTCCTTGCATTGGCACTGTGTGTACTCATCAGGACTGCTTGTGTTGATGCACAGTGCGGTGCTGCATCGTGGGTATTCCAGTGAGCAGCCCACCACTGTTCAGCATGTTGTCTTGGGCATAAGTGAGTTGGGCAGGGGTGACTGGGAGCAAGGGTTCAACTTCCCATAAAGCCATGTTCTCCATCCCATAATATTGCTATCCCATAATTTTCGCACCTGTTTTCAATTTCCCACAAACCCATGCGGGGCTTGTTAATGTCTGCCATCTCTGACAGAAGCATGGAGCCTGCACAGCTCTGCACTATTGTCGTGAGCGTTGCAAGCACAGGAGGCACGATCCTCTGGTATTTGTAGAGCCGCAAGAACTGCAGGGAACATGACAATTTCTTTGAGGACAAATTGCTAAGGGACATAGCGAGAACCAATTCATGGGTGTTGGTGGCATTCACAGAGCATCTGCAGACAGTAGAGTTCTGCTTCTGGGTTCAAGAAATGAGCACCGACTGGTGGGATGGCATTATAATGCAGGTTTGGAATGATGGGCAGTGGCTGCAGAACCTTTGTCTGTGCAGCTACGGGCTTTTCTTTTCTCTGCAGACATGCCCTAAAAATCACGGACTCAATAGAGACACTGGATTTATGGCTTATTACAACAATCTATAACCTACATACAACACCCATCCAGCTGCTTTCCCTCCCGCCCCCTTCCTTTTCTTCCTATGACTGGAGTGGTCTTAACAGGCCATTTCACTTTGAGTGGTTCCTTGAAATACACCTCCACCCTGATATAATGCTGTCCTCGGGAGCCAAAAAATCTTGCAGCGTTATAGATGAAACTGCGTTATATTGAACTTGTTTTGATCCACCGGAGTGCGCAGCCCCGCCCTCCCGGAGCTCTGCTTTACTGCGTTATATCCGAATTCGTGTTATATTGGGTCGCGTTATATCGGGGTAGAGGTGTATGTGGTAACTACTTATACTAAACAATCTGTTGAACCTTGAATTTAGCAATGACACTCAGTTTCCCAAACCTGAAGAAGAGAGCTATGTAAGCTCGAAAGCTTGTCTCTCTCACCAACAGAAGTTGATCCAAAAAAAGATATTTCTTCACGCATCCTGTCTCTGGCTGTTCAAACTCTAATATCCTGGGATCATCACGGCTACAACAACACTGCACAGACACAAGGGCTATCAGACAAGCTCAACGAGGAGCTATACGGCTTAGGGAGGCTTTGAAAGAGCACTTTAACAGCAAACCAAAGTAATGCGCTCTGGTGTACTGCACTCAACCTGGCGCTGCAGTTTGGGGGCCTGTTAGGAATTGTGTGATGCTTGCTGCACATGTGTGCATATGTCACTGACATTGCAGCTAATAATGTTGGGATGCTTGCTGTACATTTATGATGACTGCTCCGTTTTGCATTGGCCCTATGGGTTGTGCGTGTACAATATTACAACTTTCACTGCCACCAGGCATCGTGCCACTGCAGCATTTCAAATGTAGACAGGCCCTTATATTTTTACTGCACTAACATGCTCTTAGCTAGAACATGTACATCTACCCAGACTAGAATTACACCTCCCAACTGCAGTTTAGACACACCCTGAAACTATGTCTTCACTGCAGTTAACTCAGGTTAACTCCTCTTGAATTAGCTTAGCTTGAGTGCAAAATAATTGCAAAATGACACTAGAACAGCACAAAATAATAGTATTAATGATTGTATTAGCAACAGCTGAGTTTTGGTAACTTGAGCTGTCGCCTATACCCCATGATGGGCCAGCCAACTTGAGTTAAAAGCACCAATACAGTCCAGTTTTGGATTCTTGAGTATGTCCGCACTACAGTGTATAGAGTAGACATACCCAAGATGGTTTTGATCCAGCGAGCTCGAATAAGAATAGCAGTGAAGCCACAGCAGGTTGAGTGGCCACATGGGCTGCACAACCCCATCCAGGACCCTGGGTATGTATGTAGTTGAGTGGTTAGCCCAGGGGTCGCAACCTCTGGCACGTGGCTTGCCAGGGTAAGCGCCCTGGTGGGCTGGGCCAGTTTGTTTACCTGCCGTGTCGGCAGGTTTGGCCGATCGCGGCTCCCACTGGCCGCGGTTCACCGCTCCAGGCCAATGGGGGCAGCGGGAACCCGTGGCTAGCACATCCCTCGACCTGTGCCGCTTCTCGCCGCTCCCATTGGCCTGGAGCGGTGAACCATGGCCAGTGGGAGCCGCGATCAGCCAAACCTGCTGACGCGGAAGTAAACAAACTGGCCCGGCCTGACAGGGTGCTTACCCTGGCGAGCCGTGTGCCAGAGGTTGCCGACCCCTGGGCTAGCCTATGCTGCTGCGGATTCATTGCTATTGTTATTCGAGCTAGCTGGTTCAATGCTAGCTGGCGTACGTCTACATGTGCTGCAGTCACACCGCTGACTGCAGTATAGAAATACCCTTTGGGTAGTGTACAGTGCAGCCATGAGTGTGATTTACAGCTCGCGCAGCCATACGTCTGGAACTTTAATCCAACTAACTTGCTAAAAATAGCAGTGAGGATGTGGCAGCGTGGGCTGCACAAGGCTGTCTGACCCCCCGAGTATGTACTTGCATTGCTAGCCCAAGCTGAAGCCCACGCTCTCACTGCTGTTTTTAGTGAGCTAGCTAGCTTACAGCTAATGCGGGGACATCTACATGTACTGCAGCTGCAGCTCAGAGGTACCCGTATGCCTACACAGCAAATGATGATGTGATTGAAGCACAGGTAAGCATACCCATGCAAGCTTTAATATAGCTAGCACAGCTACCAGTAGTAGTGTAGATGTGGTGCCCAGGGCTTCGGCATAGGCCTTCTCATGCTACAATCACACTTTCACTTGCAGCATAGACCTACCCTAGTGTGGGGATGAGACTTGAGTTAGGGTACGTCTACAATGCAATCAGAGATGTGACTGCAGCACACGTAGGCATATCTGAGCTAACTTTGAGCCATAGCTATCTTGAATAACAAGAACAGTGAGACTGGCAGCATAGGCTAGCCGCATGGTTACGTTCCAGGGTCCTGGGTGGGTTTGTACAATCTGTGCTGCCAACCAACCTGCTTTGGCTTCACTGTTATTTGTGATTCAAACTAGCTAGATGAAAGTTAGCTTAGCTATGTCTACCCATGCTGCAGTCACACCTCTGACTATAGAAATACCCTTACTGGGGAAACACTTGAGTTAGCTCAGCCATGAAGACAAGCCCATAGTCAGACAGTTTTCAACATCCACAGTTTTTTGTGATGTACATGAAAATCTGGTTGTATCTTTGCAATATTGCCAACACCAAGCATTCAACAATCATAGAATTTCAAATCAAGTTCATGGTCTTGGTCCTTGAGCTCAAAGCACTCTATGGCCAGTATATCTAAAAGATTGACTAAAGCTCCAGGATAAAGATGGTGGTTGATAACTCCACTCCTCTGGTACATGGGAGTTCTTAGCACTAAAACTCATCCGTGCAGGAGACCATGTGATCTGAGATTGTGGAATGAACACCCCCAGAAACTAAGGAGCATCACAAATCTCACCATCTTCCACTCCAAGTGCAAGGCACCTTTCTTTGAGCTTGCCTTTTCAAACATAAACAGGTAGCAACAGGTGTATTTATTAGCTCCTCACGGCCCTCCCCAAAACCAAAATAACAACAAAACCCTTATCACAACAAGGCACGCCACTGCGCATGCTTCTGTCTCCGGGGAGAGGAAGAGAGAACAAACCATACATGACAGATGTGTAGTCGTGTTGCTTAATGCACTTCTGGAAGGCGCTTAGATACTGCAGTGATGAGTGAGATCTGATATCCTACAGAGTGGTCACCAACATAACCAGCTTGTGAACTAGGCTAGGAATATAATTTGATATATTAACTTTGAATGTCTAGGAATACAACAAAGCTCAAAACTACTTTGAATTAAATAGAGAACATGCTTGAAAACCAAAGTGAGCTAGAACCCTTTCCCCATTTGTAGCTGGGCATAGAAAGAGGTGCATGAGTTAAAGCAGTGCTTGCATAGGAAGTGTTCATTCTAATCACCATCAACAACTGCAGCGGTGTGTGATGGAAAATAGCAAAAATATCCACAGCTAATAATAACACTTTGCATTTCTGTAGCACCTTCCCTCCAAAGGTCTCAGCTCACTTCAAGTCACTCAGGAATTGAGCTTCACAGGAGGCTTGAGTTAGATAAGTATTATCCCTCTTTTACGGATTGGGTAACTGAGGCACAGAAAGTTTAGGTCGCACAGGAACTCTGTGCAGAGCAAGGAATAGACCACAGGCCCTGGGTATCAGACTACCTAGCTGCACTGGAGATATTCTCTGACTGGTTTTAAAACCACTTCAGCTAAACGGAGTTTAAAATTATTTAAAGAGATAGTATGGACTCAGTTTTAGATGCTTTAAGTTGGCTTGATCTATTTTTACTGAATGGGTTCCAAGACTGTATGAGGTTAGAAAATGCTTCCAGCGTAGACAAGGCCCCAAGTGCAAGTGTAAGTAGGAGGTGCGCTAAAAAATGGTATCAACAACATGTTTGAGTTGAGGAACTAATGAAAGGGAGTGGAAGAAAGAACTAGATGCCAAGCTAAGAAATGGCTTCTTGTTTTTCTCTGTAAATATTAAGATAATTAATTTTTGTGTTTAATTCTAAATTAATTACATTTTTCTTTTACATTTACAGTCATATTTTGAAAACACTTGTGCTGGGTCAGGTGCTTTCCTTGTTTATCTGTGGGACTGCTGTTGCAAGCCAGTATTTAGCAGAACAGTACAAAGTGAACACTCCAATGCTACAAAGTTTTATCAACTATTGTTTGCTTCTTCTAGTTTATACAACAACGTTGGCATTTAGGAGAGGTATGTGAAATACCGTGGGAGGGATTTTGGTTCATAAAACTGTTTTCCTTGCATACTTTTCATATTAATGCACTAAAACAGTGAGACATGCACTCTGTGAAGTATGGGCCAACTGAACTGAACTGAACACATGAGAGATATCATAAAAATAGGGGTCCACTCCTGCACCCACTGACATCAGTGGTAAAACGCCCAGTGACTCCAGTAGGAACAGGATTGGGCTGTAGAAGAGTGAATGCACCTGAATATTGTGGGGAGAGTAAAGGAGGTTTTATTTGTTTCATAATTTGTTTAAAAAAACATTTTGTATATATTTTAAAGTATCAGTCATAGCATAGTGAGAAGCTGGCAATTTTATGGCCCTGATCCTGCCTTCAGACAGGCACGAGTGGACCCCTTTTCTTGTACAGAACCCCACTGAAGTCTGTGAACCTAATTCTCAGTTACTGAATTCCTATACTTCTGGCAGGAATGAAGAGAGGGAGGATGTGATGGCAAAGGCAGCTTTAAGATACCTTTGCACTTCCCATATTCTGGGCTATATAGGGCTATGCTCAGCCTTTTGAATAAATTAGAGCAGTCCTGAGGCTACTGCTTTTTTTATTCATCTTCTCTTTAAACAGCCCTAGTCTTGTCAGTTTCTTTTCAATTGGAAATCTTTCTATGCCTTTACTCATTTCTATTGCCTGTTTGTGGGCTGCGTTCTGTTTCTACTTTATCTTTCTTCAGATGGGCCAACTAGAAACAAACACAGTAAACACATTAGATATACTTTAAAAAGCAAGAGCTCTGAAATAAATATCCAGCATTCCTTTTGAAACAAACGTATATTGATTGAAGTTTTCTCTAACCAGGCAGTGACAGCCTTTTGCAAATTCTGAAAAGGAAGTGGTGGAAGTATATTCTGTTGGCAGTAGTGGATGTCGAAGCTAATTACACAATTGTAAAGGCTTACCAGTACACAACCCTAACAAGCGTTCAGGTATGGATCCTTTTCCCTTTCTGATTTGCTGCTTTTAAATCTGTTTGAATCCGTTACTAACATAAGATTTTATAGTACAAATATGGAACCGTTTTAAAATGGAAAAGGTTGTCAATATATGGAGTCCTTGCTGCAGTCTGGGGAATGGAGCATGCTGTGCCATGAGTAATATTTCTGGGAAGCAGTGAACATTTGCTCATGGTATCCAGTGCCAAGTCTCTTGAGTACAGCTATTATTTTGATAGAACGCGTTTTTAGGAATTTGCTGACAACAGCTTCATTTCCTGGGTGGTGCAAAACAAGGATTTGGGCCAGATTGTGTCTTGTCTGGCAAAGGCCCTTGTCCCCGCCCCAAGGAGCTCTGGGAAGCATTGTAATACAGTGGGGCACACCTGTTGCACGACACTCAGGTGGGTGCATTCTCATCCATGGCCAACCAGTATTTCTGACCAGTGTGGAGTGGGAGCTGGGCCGTGGCCCCACCTGCCTCCTGTTCCTTTTCACCTAGTTTTGATGTGGCTTGTATCCCAAGGAGCACTGCAGGGAGCAAGGACTGCAGCTGTGGCTGCCCCTTAGTGTGAAGAGAAGGGGAAGGTTCCTTTCATACCCTTCTGCTCGAGCACGGGAGTCAGCCACAGCCTGGCCCTAAAGGGCTCCAGCAGAGATAGAGATTTGTGAGTGTGACTGAAAGCACCCCTGTATTCACACCCTATGCACCACTGTAATAATCTTAGTACTAAATAGCCCTGTGAGGTATCATGAGGCTGGTCAATAATATCATGGTGGTGAAATGTTTGTAGCAATATTATATGTAATGTTATGAAATCCCCCTGTATGGTGTTATTAGGATACGTTCCAACCCACACAGCCCTGCCCAGGCAGAAGTTGTTAAACAGGCCTGTCCTAAACAAAGGAATGTGTGACATGAGTAGTAGACAGGGTCCTCCAGACAGCAGGGGGAGGAAATGACAGGAGACAAAGCAAAATTTGCATTTCAGCAAACACAGGTGAGAAGGAAGATGATGGCGCCTTCTTCATCACCAGATTCCCTGTCACCTTCTTTACTGTTTGATTAAACTTTGGTTTGAGGATAACCTTCAGAAGAAACCACTTCAGAGATTCACTGGACTATACAAGAGTGGGGCAGAGAACCTCATATTCTCTCTCTCTCCTTCACCTAAGGAGACAAAGTAATCAGGGCCTTTGAGTCTCCGGGAGAGATCTTGACCAAGGAAAGGGTCAGTCACCATCTTGCTGGAAGACTGTGGTTGAGAAAGGCCATCTTAAACAAAGCCTTGACCAAAAACTTGCTAGATTAGGTTTTAGATTTTTAGATTTATGTTTTCACTTTCATCTCCTGTACCCGAATTCACTTAAAAATCCTATCTTCTTTATTATGAACTTGTTTTATTTTTTAAAATAAACCAATCCAGTGCTGTATGTAAATTGAACTGTTTGGTAACTACAGTTAAAGTAGTAAACTGTTGAATATTTACCCTTTATAGGGACAGTAAACCTTTACTATCTGAACTGTCCAGGAGATACTCCTGGGGAAATGCTGTGCAACTGCAGTGCAGCAGAATAATGCTCCCTCCCCCCCCATTCTCTTTGCTTCCTTGCAGAAAATGGTTTCTGTAGGGAAGCAAAGAGAAGCTGCACCAGTACTCACTCACCCCTCCCTGGCAGCTCAGATGATCTTTTTGGGCTGTGTGTGTGTGTTGGGGAGGTAAATCTCTGGGGGAGGAGGGTCTGGGGATGCCCCAGCCACCCAGAGACTGCTAGTCCCAGCTTGGGGTGGGGGAGAGGATCAAGACGGAGTTCTCCTTCCCCCTTCCCCTCCCCTGCACAGAGCAGCTGGGGCTGGGTCAGATAGTACCCTGGCTGCAGGAAGCTCTGCACGGGGGGGTGGGGGAACAGAATCTGACTGCTGGGGCAGGGTTAGGGTTAGGTCCGAGGGAGGGTGCGGGGGGGGGGGGGGGTCCTGGATGCACGGGGTTTGGATGGACGGGGGAGCAGCTCCCTGTACAGTGACTCCTCCCCCCACCCATGCACCCAGAATCCCCCCTCCTCCCGAGCCCCTTCTGCATCAGGAGCCCCTCGCACCCAGAACCCCCCACACACACATCAATTCTCCCAAGCCCCAACCCTGCCACGCCTCATCCCCTGCATCAGGAGTCCCCCGTCCCCCCACTGAACCCTAACCACCATCACCTGGACTCCCCTGCAGAGTCCCATTCCCCCGGCACCCAGAACCCCACACTGGGCTGCCCACACCCACATTGTGCCACACAGAACCCTGGAACTCTTGAGGGAATTCAGCAACAAAAAATATAAAAAATTAAAATTCTGCAAAGTTCTGCATATTTTAATTGTCAAAATAACACAGAAACACAATAATCACTCCATTTTCAATTATTTTGGTAATTTATTTCAAAATACTTGTCAGCAAATAATTGAAAATGGTGTGATTATATTGTGTTATTTTGACAAATACAATATGCAGAATTTTAAAATATTGTGCACAGAATATTTACTTTTTTTGTCGCAGAATTCCCTCAAGAGTAAGGAGAGGGTTGGACAGTGCAGAACACACATTTCTGGGAAATTTTGGGATTGGGAGTGTGTTGGGGTCCACCCTGCAAATAGTAACCAAGGGTGAAGGAAGCCAAAGTGTGACCGGTGTGTTGCTGACAGGCTGCTGGGGTCAGAGTTACTGGACCAGGGCTGTGGCTATACACAGACACTCAGGGTGTGACATGTATGCTGTTTGTGTGCAGCCCAGGTTGGGAGCTACAACAGCAAAGCACTTTGAGGCACCCAAGCTTGCAGGTGAGGTGGTGACACAGCCCCTCACTGGTCTGTCCTGCATCTGGGAATGTGACAGTGAATGAACCAGACGGAGAAAGCAGTGTTTAAAATACAGAGAGAGGCCCAAGCCATAATGTTTAGCCCTATCTCTGGCTCTGGATTTCCCCAAGGCTGATCACTGCTGGAGACAGGCTACTTGACAAAATGGCCCAGTAGGCTGCCCCCTTAAAACAAGTTCAGGATCCTCTGCATCAGTGAATCGATGGAGCTTGCGATCAGCCTCATGATTCTTCTCAGTGGGAAACTTCCACTCAGTGGGAAACTTCCATATACTTTCAACAAAGGAAAAACAAAATTTTTCTTTAGTTTAGCAGATGTTTGCACTGCAAGGAAGGGTCTTATAGATTTTTACAATGATAACATTGAGATGGCAACTGCTATTTCCCGGTAAGTAAAGAAAAAAGCATTTTGGTGCACACGTGCAATGGTTTATCCTGCCACAGTGAAAACAATACCAGTGGAAATTAGAATTCTAACAAGGACATGTTTTAATTTCATGCCATCGTCTAGCTGAGCTGATAATTGAAATAAGTTGTTTGACCATATACTTCACAGCACAAAATATGCAATATTGAAAGAAAGATCGCTTTATATTAAGGGCCCATTTATAAATGGTTTCTGAATAATTATAGATGTTATCAACATGTTATAGACAAGAGTATTATCTATTATAGACGTTTATAAGCTGTGACGGGTTGGATCACAGAAACCCCCCCGGGGGGCTGCCACCTGGTTTGCCAAGACTACCTCTGCTCCTGTTTTCCCTGCCAGCTCAGGACTCCAGCACCCTGTCTTGCTGAGCCAGACACTCCCATCTGCTCCAACAAAGACCCAGGGTCTGAATTACTTGCTCCAAAGCTGCAGGTTTACCTGAAAACAGCTTACAGAAGTGTGCTTGTCTTTAGCACTCAGATGCCCAACTCCCAATGGGGTCTAAACCCAAATAAATCCGTTTTACCCTGTATAAAGCTTATGCAGGGTAAACTCATAAATTGTTCTCCCTTTATAACACTGATAGAGAGAGCTGCAGTTGCTTGCTTCCCCAGGTATTAATATATACTCTGAGTTAATTAATAAGGAAAAAGTGATTTTATTAAATACAGAAAGTAGGATTTAAGTGGTTCCAAGCAGTAAAAGACAGAACAAAGTAAGTCACCAAGCAAAATAAAGTAAAATGCGCAAATCTATGTCTAATCAAACTAAATACAGATAAGATCCTCACCAGTTTCAGAATACTCCCTTCTACAGACTAATCTCCTTTTAGCGTGGGTCCAGCAATCACTCACACCCGCTGTAGTTACTGTCCTTTGTTCCAGTTTCCTTCAAGATTCCTGGCGGGTGGAGAGGCTCCTTCTTTAGCAAGCTGATGACAAAATGGAGGGGTCTCCCAAGGGTTTAAATAAACTTTCTCTTGTGGGTGGAGACCCCCTCCTCATCCTGTGTAGAATCCAGTCACAAAATGGAGATTCGGAATCACATGGGCAAGTTACATGCCCATGCATGACTCAGGACTTGCAGGTAGTAGCCATTACCCACATACTACCTTGAACATCCTCAGGTAGACTTCTTATGTGGATTGGAGTCTTCCAAGCTCTTTTGTTTGTTAAGTGTTTCCTGACTGAGCACTTAATTTGCACATTCCTTTCCCAAGAAGTGACCAAATGTTCTAAAAGGCTACTTAGAAATCAAGCAATTATACAGCCAATGTTCATAACTTTGAACACACAAATGGTGCCTGCATACAGCTAGGATGAACATAACCAGTAGATCATAACCTTTACATACATATGTTACATGGCATATATAGCAAAACCCTATTCCAGTTATATCATACATACATTTATGAGCACCCCCCCATAAAGCCTTATGGGGTACACTGTCACATAAGCACATCAGTGGAAGGTGTTATAATGGTTATAAGCAACCTATTGATCTGTTGGGATCTCTAAATCTGTAATAATTGACTAACCATTTATTAAAATATCTATTAGCTGTTTATAAATGAAACCTTAGTATAAAGTGTGGCCAAAAACTGAGCTGAGACAGAACATCTGGTAAATCAAATTGGAGGGTCATTTTTTTTCCTCCCTGTAAAAAAGGAGGGCAAAACTGAACAGCAACAGAGAGTTTGCTGAGGTGCTAGTAGCAATAACTCCAAATGTCAATTGCCTACTGCCCCATAGGTGTCTTAGAGCGCTAGTGTATGAACCATTATTCTTATAAGTAATCCCAGTGACATCAATGGGCCAGATTCACTGCTGTGCTTCAGCTGCTTTGCCCTTCTCTGATCCTAGTGCTAGAAGATGATATCTTATACTAGAGGGCTTTGTAATCTAGCAGATAAAGACATAACAAGATCCAGTTGAAGTTGAAAAATTCAAACTGGAAATAAGATTTTTTTTTTTTTTTTTTAAACTGAGGGTGATTAACCATTGAAACAGATTACCAAGAAAAATTACCCATCCTTTGGATGTTTCAGTCAAGATTGGAACTCTTTCTAAAAGATGTGCTCTAGCTCAACCACAAGTTATTGGCGTTATTGGGCTAGATGTAGGAATCACTGGCTGAAATTCTGTGGAGGTCAGAATAGATCATCTCATGGTCCCTTCTGGGCTTAAAAATCTATTAAAGTTTTTTATTTTTAAAATGATTTTTTCAGTCTGGGCTGGAGGACTGTTTGATGATTAGAAAACTAGTGAAATGGTGACCGCATTTATCTATAAATAGTGAAAGGGACATTTCTAGACAGACTGTCTAAAACTCTTTGCTTTTGCTTCTTTTTGATAAAACCTATTTGACGTCAATGCTATCATTTCACGCAGAGGAGGCTTTGTTAAAGATTCAGCAATTTCAGATAGATTCCCTAATAGCTCTGGCTGGTCTTTCAGCAAAATCAGGGAAGACAAGATTTTACATTCCTGACATTTCTAAAGGTTAAAAAAAAAAAAAAAGGCAGAAAACAAACAAACATCCTTAAACACTCTCCCCACAACCCCTTTGACTTGATCCATCATTGAGAACCAAAAAGGGGACAAACACAGTTTTAAAAAATCCTTTGCGGGTCACTTTTAAGTGCTTCATTCTAGGAGACAACCACCTTGGAGCTTAGTTGTGATTTATCCCTAAGCAGATGCATGGGGAGTAACTGGACATAAGGCTGTGTAGCCTGTATGAGTGGGCAGGGCTTGTGAGTCTGTCCATGGTGGAGGGAAGAGACGGAGCTTTGTCTGATGCTCATTTCTCTGAGCAAGTGGGTTGGAGGGGGGCAGAGAGAGACTAGACAGAGCAATGGTAAAGCTCTCTTACATGTCACTAGCTGGATGAGACGGGGGAATATACAGAAGGTAGAAGTGGGCTGTTGCAGCAAATTCCCTTCATCCACCCAAAAATATTCGTTCAAGGGAAACTGTGATGCAGAGGGACATCTCAGGCTATGTCTATACTGCAGGTGCTACAGTGGCACAGCTATGGTGCTGTGGCAGTGTTGTAGTGTAGACATTTGCTACAATGACAAAAGGATTTTTTCCCTCGAGAGGGGGTAGCCAGGTCGACAGCAGAATTCTTCCATCAACCTAGCAGTGTCTATACCTGGGCCTAGGTCAGCTTAGCTACGTCTCTCAGGGTTGTGTATTTTTACATCACTGAGTGACACAGCTAGGTTGACCTGTTTTAGATGTAGATCAGGCCTCAGAGTCACCATTCCTTTCTGGAACTCCTCCTGGGATGGGGTAGTTAAACACCTCCCTACATAGGGCTGAAAGTAAACTCTTAACATAGCCTTTAATTACAGGCAATGGAGTAACAGAGCTGTGAAATCTAGAACAATGTGCATTGCTGTTCCAGCAGATAAATGACACCTTTAGTTTAACACTAGACAAAACCACAGAATTCAGTGGTGCCAGAGGAAGTGTAAATGTTTTCTTTCTTACCATAAAGCAAATGCTACATTGGAATGTTTGGTAATACATGTCAGAACATGTTCTCATAATACAGCCTTGGTAGGTCCTTGTACATCTGTGGGCTTCTCAAATAGGGCAAACTGGAGATAATCCAGGGAACAGAGAAAAAACTGATAGCAGGATTAGACGGAGCATGTGATTTATGAAGCACAATTAAGATTTAACCTGTGACAATTCCTCATTCTGCTGTCTTGATTTTAGTTGAAATACTCTGTATAGTTATGAGCAAGTGAAAACATGGGGTAATAAACAAAAGTCACTTTGCAGCCTTGCTTTTGTAAGTGGTAATCACACTTCAGTAACAGGAGTATGCAGAATAAAACACTGAAATGGTGTATTTAGAAGGCAAAAAGTAACAGTGAACATTAAGGACGGAGGGCTAATTCTTGATCATGGTACTTACGTGAGAAGTTCCATTGATTTGGCACTTATGTTTGGATGTGACTCCAGGAGATCAGTTTTTAATATGTATGTTTTAGTTCTGGTAAGTTTCAGTGATTTGAAGCACAATGTACAGGGCTCTGTGGGAAGCTGGACCTAAATTTGGCTGAAGTCCCTTAACCCTCACTTTCTATGGCATCCATTGAGACAGACTAGAAAGTCAACACCAGTTTCTGGCAAATTCCAACAGGAAAGGTGTTTGTTGTTTTTACTGAATTAGATATAAAAAATGAATAATACAATTGGCACAATGTTCCTTGTGTTACTTAATTTTCTGTTACATTCAATCTGTTTTATGCTGCAACCCAGTTTTCAGTTTTGAGTATACTACAGAGTTTTGGACTGATAATGCATTGCTGTATTGTTTTCTGGAAGAAACTGTAGGTTTTGGAAACTGGCTATGGGATAACTGTTCCCCTCAAAAATTATTTACAACTTTCCTTTCAGTAGCACTAAATTAACCAAAACATAGTTTTTTTTCAGCAGAACCCATCTTAAAAATGCAGGGCCAGGTTTGGTCTCAGTCACATTAGTACAAAGCTGCAATAACTCCATTATTTTTACTGGATTTACTCTAGATTTTCACTGGTGTAACTGGGATCAGAATCTAGCCCATAGTTCAGAATTCAAGGTAGAAAAGGGGAAAAAATAAAAAACCCAGTTGAGCATGACCAGATTTAGCTACTTTAGTGTGGCAAAATAAAACCACATAAAAAGAGGAAAAAAATGAAATCCAAACAAAAATCCTCTTTCTAGTAGTTCAGTGGCCCCTGGAGGAACATGGGTTTAGTAGCAACATTTTCAACACTCTCACTTCTAACGATAGTGGGGGTGAGCAGACCCATCATGAATATAATACACTTAGTTTATAGATACGAGAAACTTTCCACTCAGTAGCATCCACTCCTGCCTAAGTCACATAATGGCTTTGATGGCAAAATGTGGACCTGATTTCCCTCTGACCTAAACTGGCTTTACACTGGTGTAACTTCATTGACTTCCATAGGCTTACTCCTGATGTATTCTGGTAGAGAATGAAATCCATGTTTGCCCTCTGGATGGTGAAATCAAGATATTTTTTTCTTTTTGGCAGAGTTCTAATTAAAAACTGTTTCTCTGTACACGTAGCTGCTGGACTGCTTTGGAATCCCGGTGTTGATGGCTCTATCATGGTTCATTCTGCGCGCAAGATACAGACTCATCCATTTCATAGCTGTTGCTGTCTGTCTGTTGGGTGTGGGAACTATGGTTGGTGCAGACATATTAGCTGGGAGGCAGAACAGTGAAGGTAAGGAATTGGTTATCATCTGGGAAGAGTGTGGAGACATGGGTTTCATGACATTCTTACGTTCAAAGGGGAGTCAAAAGAAGAGAAAACTCATGGTGAATGGGTTTGACTCTATTCCAGGGTGACACCCTCTATTTCAGGTTAACACCCTTCCGAACTCTAGGACTTCTGTCTTTTCAGACTGCAGACATGGGGGTGGAGCCATATGTTACAGGATTCTCTTCTACTTGTCCTGGAGAACAACACTCCCACTTTTGGTTCCTTTGTTGAAGTGTAGTAGCTCCTTGCTCCCCAAAGACAGTATTTGAGGACTTGTATTTAGACTTATGGGGATGGTGGTATCCGTTTGCCTGCAGATCTGGGTTAATGCTACTGCCTCAAAGACTGAGGCCAAGATCCTCAAAGGTATTTAGGTGCCTAAGTCCCATTGATTTCATTGGGAGTTAGGCACCTAAATACCTTTGAGGATCTGGGCCCAAGTTCATTAAGCCCTGCTTCTATCTTTTTGCACCACTCCAAAGGCATGAAGGGGCCAGAAGGCTAGCAGCTCTCTGCAGCTGGAGATACTGCTTGTATAGGGGAATCCCTGTGTGGCATCGAAGTCGGTGTCAGGGGCATGCTGGGGATGGAGGAGGTGTGGCCAGGAAGGTTGGCTCCTTGAGGCCAATGGCCAATTGAGCATAGATTAGAGCAGGATTAAGGATGCTCTAAACTATGCTGGGGACAAAACAATCTCGAGCCAGCACCAGCATTAGGGAGCCACAGTTTGCCCATTACCTAGGGTTGCCAACATTGTATTTCAAGAATAAGGCACCATTTTCTTAGTACCTCTGCCCCACCCCTCCTTCCGATATCATTATTAATTATCATTATTAATAATAAGCAGTACTTATCTACCTTCACCAGGGGTATTTCTTGCTGCTTTTTGCAGCACTCAGCAACTCCCGATCTTGTTATACAGAGATGAAAAAATAAGGGATGTCCCTTGTAATAAGGGACTATTGGCAATCCTGCTGTGTACAGCACTTATTTATTGGGTGCAGCTGAGTACTGTGGCCTATGTGTATGTTTATCTCTTTTAACCTCTCCTCAAATAAAACCTTGCCCTTTAGATTTTGAAGTTAATTAAAACTTCTAGTAATTAATACTGTTGCAAACCAAAGAGAGTGTGGATGAGTTCTCTTTGCCTAGAGCTAACATATCAACATGTCTTTAGTCCAATTAAAAAACTTATAATGGGCCTGGAACTGCAACTGTTAAATACACTGAATAGTACCTACTTACACAACCAGTCTCATTGATGTCAGTGGGTCTTTTCATATGACTTAGGCTTTGTCTACACTACACAGCTTTTAGCTATCTCAATGTAAATCCTAGCAGAAATGAGTCAAGATAAACCTCAGGTGGGAGATGTAGTTTGACCTCGACTAGCTACATGGAGGTAAAACCGCCGTCTGCCTTGTCTCCACCAGGATTTTACAGTGAGTGTGATATCTATCTTGATGTAAAAAGACATCTTTTTTGTAGTGAAGGCATAGTCGTAGTGCTACTTGACATTAGTAAGCATGACTAATGTTTGATAATGGGCTCTTCAATCTAGCAGAGAAAGGTATAACACGATCCAATGGCTGGAAGATAAAGCTAGACAAATTCAGACTGCAAATAAAATGTAAATTTTTAACGGTGAGAGTAATTAACCATTGAAACAATTTATCAAGGGTCATGGTGGATTCTTCATCACTGACAATTTTTAAATCAAGATGGGATGTTTTTCTAAAAGAGCTGCTCTAGGAATTATTTTGGGGAAGTTCTATGGCCTGTGTTGTACGGTAGGTCAGACTTGATGATCACAATGGTCTCTTCTGGCCTTAGAATCTATGACAGAATAGAGTCCAAAGGGAAAATCTTCCTTCCCTGAGATTTCTAGATTTGTCATGATTCATCCATCATAGATACAACATAGATATACTTCTTGCAAGAAGTGTCTTTCTCAGTCCTTCCCTCAGCTCCCAGTCATGTTTCCTAAAGAACGACTATCAAACTGCTTGGGGAAGAGGTTTTAAATCAAATCAAGGACTTTAATGAGAGCAATGATCTGGCTATTGAACCGATGCATAAGGGCATTACCTGAAGACTGTTGGCATTACAGGGAATCCCATTAGTATAGTATAAAAGGCTTATTTTAGCCCATATCATGCAATCACAGACTTGTAGCACCCACTTAAGAGCTTTCATAGACTTGGAGCCTAATTCTGCTCCCCCTGAAATCAATAAATTGACTTTAATGGGAGCTGAATCAGGCCCTTAATGCAGAAGAACTGAATCAATGGTCTGAAAGGTAGGATTCTTCTGGAATTCCCACACAGCACTGTAGCAGAACTAGATAGAACTGGACCTTACTAAGTGTGTTTTAACCTTTAAAATAAAAACCAAAAGCTCAGCTGGCCCCAAATTTTGCAAGGGCGGCTGGAGCCTTTGGCATTGTCAGCGTTCGGTTTGCGAGTGATCGGTCACAAGCAGGACATAAACATTCCCCTCTCACTAACCTGAAAGGTGGAGACATTAGAAATAAACTTGTTTATTTAAATAAAAAAAGCTAAAAAGTGTTTACAGTATTTCCCTTTTTGTGGATTAATATTTCTGTACAGGAAGTGACGTGGTGGTTGGCGATGTCTTAGTTCTGCTGGGTGCTTCTTTGTATGCCATTTCTAATGTGAGTGAGGAATACATTGTGAAAAATCTGAGCAGAGTGGAGTTTCTAGGAATGGTGGGCTTGTTTGGGACTATTATCAGCGGTCTACAGCTGTAAGGATCTAATATATTTACTTTAACCCTAATCAAGAACACACTGCAGAATGATTTCTTTGTGTACCACCAAATGTTGCTATTGTTTTTAAATTAATTCATTGTTGAGTTTGCATTTACCTAGGCATTTGGGGTCCTTTTTATTGATCTGCAGTATGCATTTCATTTCCTTTTTACATCTGCTGCCTCGGTCATACATGCTGCTGCTTCATGTAGCACCCTTGAGGTCCAATCCTGCAAACCTGTCTGAGTGTGGGCCCAGATCCTCAAAGGCATTCAGGTGCCAAACTTCCATTGATTTCAATGGGAGTGCGGTACCTAAATACCTCTGAGGATCTGGGCCATAGTCTGTACTTGTGTGAATAGTTTCATTGACCTTCATGGGACCACTCATGTGACAAAGGACTACTCACGGGATTGCATTTCTGAAAAGGTTTTTCCAGTGGGAACCTGCAGGAAGTTACTCCCCGGCAGAATGACTTCTATGATTTTCTAAAGTGACTAAAAAATCAGTGTTAAAATGTATTTAAAAGGAAAAGGAATGATTAAAGAGGGGGTATTTGTGATGTTTAAGCTTGAATTTAAAAATGAGGCAACATTTACTATTGCAAACAAACATGGAGACAGAGAGAGCAGGCAAACAAGGCCTACTAATTAATGTTATGTTCCTCACCTCTCAGCATCACAGTTAATCATTTTCTCAGATGGTATGTTAAATAGCAAGTGAACCTGTGAAAGGAAAGAGCCTTTTTATTTAACTCTTATGTATTCTTTCCTTATAATAAGAGAGAAAGAAAGTCAAAGCATTTCTTATACATGCTCATAATTTAAATCCACTATTTGAATACATAGTGAAAACAATGCAAAGTAATTTTCACTTCAGCATTGTCTTTTCTTACGTAGAGCCATTGTGGAACACTCGGACATTGCTCACATTCAGTGGAACTGGAAAATTGGTATGTGTACATTAAAATTATGTATAAATTAAAACACCTCAGAAAAATGGATAATTGGTTGAATTTATCAGAGCTATGATATCTTCATTTCCCTTTATTTCATTTGTTGGCATAAAACAAGCAACATTCATACTGTGTTTAAAAAAAAAAAAAGCTGTACTCTATGCAAACTCTGGGTAGCAAAGAGATCAGCTTTACAGGTTTTGGACCCCAAAATCCACGTAGGTCCATGGAACTGAACCGCATTGACCGCCAAAGTACAGAAGATCCAATCAAGACAGAAGTTATGGCATTGGCTGCTATTTCGTAATATTTTATTCATGCCACCAACATCATTGTTGTCTTGACTGGGTTTGTTCCAGCCAGAATATTTCAGGCAGATGCTGGTGTCCCCTCTAGGCAAAGTTAGTCTTAACTAGAGCTGATTGGAGGACAGAAATTCAGTTTGGCAAAAGATCAAGATTTCAAAATTTGGCTTCGTTCTGAATCTGAGCGAAAACCAAAAATCTTGAGATTCTCTGCAAAGGAAAATTCCCAAATAAAATTCATTTTGGGTCAATCAAAATGTTTCATGTCAATTCCAACATTTTTCTTTTGTATCATATAATACAAGATTTAAAAACTTGAAATGAAATGTCATTTCAAAATGAAAATTTGAGAAGTTTTGCTTTGAAAGGGTCAAAATGGGATGTTTCAACCTGTTGTAGTTTTTCTGATTTCTTCTGAAATTAAACTCCAGCAAAAATGACGTGATTTCATAAAGTGTTTTGATTTAGATGGAATTGCGTATTCTGATGGAATATGGTTCCATCAACATTTCTCTGACCAGCTCTAGTATTATCCAATGAAGACTGAAGGAACAGGATTATTCCTTTTTTTTGATGTTACAGGCCCCCTCCTTCATCTCCCTGTGATCAAGGTCTGTATAGAAATTCAGTACTTCCTCCCTGCCATTCATCCACACAGCATCTGAATCTGTACAAGACTTTCCCTGTTACTGTAATTTTCTTTCTTTCTTGTTTTTGCCATACAAGAGAGTTATATGTAAGGAACTTGCTTGTACCAAGTTTGATTAATATTTATTATTTGTATTACTGTAGCACCTGATAAAATGTGCAAAGATTTACAATGTCTGAAGAACATCAGTCTTTTTTGCTCTCTTATTATTCATTCCTTTTAGTGTAAATTGTTGTCTTGTTTTACAGTGTTGCTATTCGTGGCTTTTGCCCTCTGTATGTTTGGGCTGTATAGCTTCATGCCAGTAGTGATTAAAGTTACTAGCGCTACTTCTGTCAACTTGGGCATTCTGACAGCTGATCTCTACAGTCTTTTTTTTGGACTGTTCCTGTTTGGCTATAAGGTAAGCAAACATTCAATCATGGTTTCAGTTAAGTTTCATTCCAAAGCATAACCATCTTAACTGTCTCTAACAGCTATTCGAATCAGAAGACTCAAGTTTAATTGCATAATACTGCACTGTTCGGTAGTTGGTGATTTAAAATTCATTTCACACTTTCTGGATTAAGTTGCTAAAGAGCATTGCAAAACCCTCAGAAAGTCTTGCAATCAGCGCAAGAAACTGTAAATAAATGAGTGATTCATCCTAGTCCCAGAGTTCTTTTCTTAATTCATATTTTGAATCACCCAAACTTTGGGAGTGTTCAGATCTGGTCAGCCCTCAAAGGCTATTAAAAAGTTCAAAGATCCAAAAGTTCAAGCGTGTCTCCATCAGAAGCTATGGCTTGGACTGACCTCAAAAGTAAATGTTTTCTGCATGTTTAATCAGTTATTAGAGACATCTCCGTGAGAGAAGAATCAAGTCTATGTAGTTATATCTCTGAACAGAACTCAAGACACTGAGTTCTGAAGACAAATGTATCTGTTCTACACTCTGACTAGGACATGCTGTGGAACTGCTTCTGTAAGATTTGTTTCTTTAGCATTCTGTTGCAGCTGTGTAGTCCTATTAAAACTAACCCTTCTGCTCTAACCAATCCTTTGTACCCAGAGTCATTCCGTGCTCACTATCACCTTTTTAATCATTGACCCTCTCAGTGGATGGAAAAGCTTAGTGAGAAGCTTGAGAACTTTGCTTAAGAGCTTAGCTGTATTACTCCAGGAGGTCACTTGCCCTCAGCCATACAGAAATCAGAAGCTTTTATGTCAAATTTAGTTCTAAAGGTGAAGGACCATTTATTTTGGCTCTAAAGCATAAGAGCAGAAGTATTGTAGTGTCAAGCACACACAATTGCTAGAGTTTCCTTTCAAAGAGATATTTAGCAATTGACATTCCCCACCAGATTACAACACTTTTTGAGCATTAATAAAATTTGTATCTAACCTACTCAACAGTGTTCGTTTTAAAAATTAAGTAAATATGACAGACTGAAAATGTCTGCACTGTGTATTGTAACAGACAGCTCAGTTACTGCATTCATTTCTAAGTCACCTATCGATGTATCTTGGCACTAAACAGCTAATGGCGTTATTGAAGAAGGGATTAGACATTTATACAGCTAATAAGTAAATATTTTTAAAAGATAAGCAAGAATTTTGGAAGGGACATATATAAACCCTGAAACATGAGGCTTTAAGGCAACTTCTTACTGTTGGGGGTTGGGAGGAAGCTTTCCCTAGAGGCAGATTGTCCCATAATTGCCCACCGCAGAGCTTCTTGCATCTCTTTCTGAAGCATCTGGTACCAGCCAATGTTGGTTTAAAAAAAAAAAAAAGAAGAAGAAGAAGAAGGGTGGATTTCAGAAGGCGTTGGGGGTAAATTATAAGAGAATTTCAGGCACATATAAAAATAAGTGAAGGACACAATAGGAAGTCTTTTTTATATATATTCTATATAGACTAATTTATTCAAGGTTAAATTAATTCTTTGCTAGTGTCTTCACAAAGCAAGGTGGAGTGAGTAGTGTTTGAAACCATCATACATTTTTCCTGGGCAAAAGGAGCAGTAATGAACTCTGGATTACACTATGAATGATCAAGGAATGAAATTGTCTGGAGAATGACAACTCCACAATCAGAGCACTTCTATAAGTAATTTAAAACAGCCAAGGGGAGGCAGCAAGAGAATGGAGCAATACTAATGCAGTACCTACAGTTACAAGCAGGTCTAAGGGAGAACTAGGTAACTACACACCAGGAAGCACAATTTTTGCATATTTAACAGCAGCAAAGTTATGTTATCTTTCCTTTGCTGTTGCACAAAGACACCAGGAAGGATGTTTCATGGATTATAAAGGTATAGGGGATTGAATATACTACAAAAAATGCAAAGAACCACTCAACTCTTACTGAAGAAGAACAGTTTTTCTCTTGTCACCAAATGATATTCCATCTAAGGCCCCTCAGAGGCTGTTGCAGGTGAAGTTAGAGTATCTCTTTCTTCATCTTAGCTTTATGCCACAGAGTGCCTTTATTCTACTATACTTTTCTGATTTCTTCTAACCCCAGGGGTTCCTGGCTGTGGTCTTCTAGTACATGATGGTTTTGTTAACCTTTGCCATTATTGCCACTCGGAATAAGCTCATCACAGAATGGTATCTGGGGTGGAGGAAGTTCCCATTCCTATTCCTGCGTGGTGCTGTGAGCCCTTGCCTACCACTGGAATCAATAGGAATTAGGATACTTGGCCCCTTACAGGTTCAGGCCCACAGGGGGCCTTCATATGGCCAACCCTCCCTTTCAGAATTACATTTTCACCCCTTCTGTCATTGTCTTACATGCAGCTGAGATCTGAAATACAATGCCAAATATCAAACAAACCAAAACCCCAGGAGCTCTCCAAAGACTGAGTAGGGAGGGAGTTTGTTTGCCACGAATATTTTCTGAATGTGCTTCTGTTGTATAAACATCTAGGAAAGAGTCTGTTGCAAATCTGGACACTAGGTGGAGTTACTGGATTACCAATCACATTGATAGTAGACTTTAGACTTGGTAGCCTTGTCTAAACACAAAAATTGTGCAAATTTAACAAAAAAATTAGTTGCTATGCTGATTTAAATTGGTGCAACAAAGCCTGACTGAATAAAACAGAGTAAAAACAGAAAATAAATAAATACTTGTTCTTGAATGGGGCTTTTAGTCCTCTGACCTCAGCCCTGGTCCACATATAGTAGCCTAAAAGTCATGCTGAGGGTGTCCTTGTGGAAGGGGAAACAAAATCTCTCTTCTCAAAGCAGCTAGAGGTGGGCAAGCAAAACAATGTGAGAAAACTCAGTTTATTTCTTCACCAGTCTGAGGCATAAAACACACTGGAACGGTGGAACTACCAAGGCAAAAGGTGTCAAAGAATGGAACAATGGCTTACTTTGTGCCTGAAGAATAACCCCCTTTCTGTTTCAGTTCCAAAGGGAAGGGGCTGCAAAATTAATGGAGATATCCTATCTCCTAGAACTGGAAGGGACCTTGAAAGGTCATTGAGTCCAACCCCCTGCCTTCACTAGCAGGACCAAGTACTGATTTTGCCCCAGATCCCTAAGTGGCCCCCTCAAGGATTGAGCTCACAACCCTGGGTTTAGCAGGCTAATGCTCAAACCACTGAGCTATCCCTCCCCCCTGCAGTTAGTGCCACACATTTCTCCCTACCCCCAAATTTAATGAGTTCAACCCAAATGAGTTCTAGTGACACCAGATTACTGAGCAGCACTTCTGTCTACTTTAATCCCAACCCCCGTACTTATCTGGCCCCATCCCCGTCGTATCCGAGCACTCTCCCAAATATTTAGCCCCACACCATCGCTGCGAGGTCAGGAAGGATTTTGATCACCATTTTACAGATAGAGAATCTGAAGGCCAGAGAAGTGAAATAAGTTGCCTAATGTCACATAGGAAAGTTTGTGACAGAGCTAGAAATTGAACCCAGTCCAGTGTGCACCGGAAGGGTTAAATTACATATCTCTGCCTATGAGTCTGTGAGGGAAAGGAGGATGGGAGACTCTTTCCTGCCCCAGTGCAGGAAGCAAACATGGTGTGGCTGCTTCTGTTGTTAGGGCCCAATCTGATTCCCATCGCCGTCACTGTGAAGACTGCCATTGTCTACACAGATTCAGATTGGCCTTCAAAACATAAGTGAGGGAGGTCAGCCAGCAGTCATCTTTGCATTCAACGCTTCAGGAGGCGTTTGTGTAAGCAGGGTGGGAGCGTAGCCCTGGCCTTACACCTCTCCCCACAGAGCTAGTAGGGCTGTGCTGGAGGAATGCTGGCTGTAGCTTTTGACAGATGCTGCTTTAGTGCTCTCCTCCCAACTTCCAGAACCATCCGTCTAGCTAACTAATGCTGTGCTATCTATGCAGGCATTGAGATTTACACACAGGGAAAATGGCTCCAGCCACAATGCTTGGACTATGATGGAGCCGCCTCCTCCTTGCATGCCCCCTGTACTCAGAGCCAGGATTTAGCCTTTATTCTATTATTTCAGGAAAAGTATCTCTGCCTTGGTGTCTGAGACATACCTTATTATTCTCTAGCACATGCTCTAGTGGTTAGAGTAACTTATGTATCAGAAAATCCACTTTTAATTTTCCTAATTACTCATCTCTAAAAAGTTGAGTTGCCTGCATCTAAAATGGTTTTGTGTCTGTTGTGCAAACCCCATACTGAGCATAGGCAGAAGTGGGAGGACACTTTTCCTGGCTTATAGGCGACCAGGCTGACCACACCCTAGCACAGGTGCTGGAACTGCCAATCATGGCGGCATGCACCACAGCTGGGACCAATAAAGGAAAACAAGCCCAGTTATAAAGGAAGGAAAATGGAGAGGGTTGGGGAGGTAGAAAGGTGTGGGAGAACATAGGAACAACAGCACCATGGCCCGCTACCTCTGAGGCCTGGTCTACACAACAGAGTTGAGTTGATGCAAAGCAGCTTATGATGACCTAACTATGGAAGTGTCTACACTTAAATGTTGCTCCTGCTGATGTAACCACCCTGCTACGCCTATTTAATAACCACTGCCACAAAAGGCATAGAACTACGGTCAATGTAGTTAGTTCAATGTAATGTCAGTGTAGACACTATGCTACTTAGGTCAACCATTACTGGCTTTCAGAAGCCGTCCCACAATGCTCCACACTGACAGCACAATTGATTCAAGCGATCCTGTTGAGGACGCACACTGCTGACACGAGCAAAGTGTAGGCACGCACAAGTAAAGAAATTACTGTGGCAGCTGTATGCTGACATAAGTTAGGTTGACTTAATTTAGTAGTGTATACATGGCCTAAGAAAATGATAGGGAGACAAAGGAAGTCTGCACACCAGAGTTTAAGGGCTGATGGACTCATTTTAAGCTAAGGCCTGGTCCACACTAACCCCCCACTTCGGACTAAGGTACGCAAATTCAGCTACATTTTTAACGAATTCGAAGTACCTTAGTCCGAATTTACCGCGGATCCAGATGTGGCAGGCAGGCTCCCCCGTCGATGCCGCGTACTCCTCTCGCTGAGCTGGAGTACCGGCGTCGACGGCAAGCACTTCCGGGATCGATCCGGGATCGATTTATCGCGTCTAGACAAGACGCGATAAATCTATCCGAGAAGATCGATCGCTTACATCCGGACCAGGAAGTAAGTATAGACGTACCCTAAGTTGATTGACTGGGCTAACATGAAGAAGAGAGGAGGACAGGTTAGGAGGAAGCTAGGACCTCTAGAGGGATACTGCCCCAAGAGCAGTTGGCAATATCCTATTGAAAAGAAATCCCAGTGGAGTTTGCATTAAAGTGACTGGTAAATATTCTGGAATAATTGGTGTCAGTACAAGACATCAGTGCAACAATTAGGTAAAACATAAATATGATTGGAAAGCTTAGGGAACCATCATCTCTAATTACGGGATGAATGTAAGTTTCAGCAGTCATTTTGTGGGTGCTCACAAATAGGCTCCAATCACCCCTTTTGCTTACGTGCAGTTCCTATGCTGCAAGCTATTCAGTGGTCAAAACTTTCTCCAGTCCACATTGTAGCTGTCTGTTGCACATTATGCTCTCAGGCCTCCTATCAATGACAGTGGGAGTTTCATGCATGGTACAAAGTTATGCCACAGAAATGCACAGTGCAGATTGGAGATGAGAGTTGTCTATTTTATGCCAAGTCACAGCAAGTGCAGTGTGTCCAGAAATCCCATGTTCAGCAGTGAAAGAGCAAGGAAGAGGGTACAATCATTGTTCTCATTATCTCCCTTTAAAGCCCTGAAGAAACTGTCTTACAACCCCTTCTTGAGAGGCAGAGGCATTCCTGGGTGGGTCCAGGTATGATCTTCATGTTTACGTCTGTGTGTGTCCCTCTGACCTGGCAATGGCTCTGCACCTAAGCGAAGACTTTCAAAGGTGACTATTTTGTGTGCCTCAAGTTTGGGCTGCACCCCAAAAAGGGCCTGAGTTTCAGGGCTGAGTGCTCAGCATTTTCTGAAAGTCATGCCCCCAGATCAGTCCCTTTGAAAGTCTTAGCCACAGATCCTAAGAAGAATAATCCTTTTAGGTGGGGCATAGCAGGGGAAGCTGTGCATGAGAGATTATGGGCACCAGTACACTCTGCTTTGCTACGTCTGTGTGCCTGATGAGAATTTAGCTGCCTGTTTATAAGATAACATGGACATAAACCGAAGGCTCTATGAAAACAGACCCTCTTCATGGGAACCAATAAATAAAATGTAGACATCCACAGGCAAAATTCTGTCTTCAGTTTAAACTTTTGTAACCCTGGAGTAACTCCATTACAGGTAAGAGTTACTCCAGATTAACATCAGTGTAACTGAGCAGAATCTGGCCCAATTTACATAATTTCTGAAATAATTTAGATTTAGAAGCTGAAGAGGAGTTAGAATTGTAGCAGCTATTTATCCTTCCTTAGTAGTTCAACTTCAGTTGTACCTGCGTGACCATATTAACCTAAGGCCCCTGTCCATTCTGAGCCAGCTCACTTCTTCATGTGCAGTATGTGTGGTGCCCTTCAAAGTGCTCAACTATCAAAGTGGCTTGAGTCTGAAGTCCCAATTTTTCCTTCATTTTGTGACTGTGAAGAGTTACTTGTTTTCCTCAAAATTGAGGACAGTGTTTGGAAAGTTCTGGCTAGTATTAATGGCAATACACCAAGCAACTGAACTTGTTTATAGCTGGGTTGCTATCCTGAATTCTGATTCAGCTGAAAATAATTTTCAACACTGACTTTGTCAACATTAATTGTAGTCGGTAATAGAATCCTCTTGATACCAGAACTGTCAGTGCAGGTGTTAGCAGAGAAATCAAACAATACAAAGCTCCACCAGAATTTATAGTATTAGACAATAATCATAAGACATAATTGAAAATCTCAGCCATAAGACAATAAGCACAGATGTAGGGAGCAATCCTGCATGAGTTGAAACCAATGGGAGTCTATTGACAGCAGGATTAGGCCTCAAAAGAATATTATGCCTGTATTATTACTGGGGAGCTAGTTTTGAGCAGGGATATTTTGATTTCAGTCATCCAGCTGCTCCATTAATTATGGTGTTGGGAAGAAAATCTCTAGCTTTTTGTGTCTGCTGACAAACTGTTCCCAGATGAGGGTAATTTGATCCTGTTACATTTTAAATACAATTTTATAAAGTCAACACTTTAAGTGGACTCTTATTTTCCTATCAAGATGGTTTGTAATAATCCTTCCTTTTTTAGAATGTTAACAGTTTACTGGATGATAATAATAGACCAAATCCTGTTTGCCTGATCCACCTAGTAGTCTTAGTTATCTCTTTATACTGGTATAACTTCTGTGAAGTTAAACTGGTGTATAGCAGGAGACAGGAAAACCGGTTTGGCCCAGTAATAACATGTATATAGCCCATAAAATAGTTAAAAGTGATGTACAATGCATCTACTGATCTAGTGACTTGCAGAATTCCAGCAACAGGGACAAATTCTTTCTCTCAGGTGAAAGTCTGGAGCAAATCCATCACAGAATTTGGCCATGTTGCACTTAAAATTGAAAACACTTAGTGGTATATTACATTAGTGTTCACTTGCATAAACAATTACTCCTTGCCATCACCATATCTAGAACCATGTTATCCTGGGTCACATCTGTCAAGATGGGGGTGTCTAAACTTAAGAATACAATTCCCTGTATACCAGTGTTAAGAAGGGGAAGTGAAGAAGAACATTAAGGTAGTCTGAGTCTGACAGTGGACTAAGCTTCTGAGTTTTGTTTTTTGGGCCCCATATACTCTGGTGATGGATGCACTCTAAATATTGAGACATAAAGAAAGTGTAGCTGTAAGTGATGCTTTTGCTGCAAGGCACAATCATAAGACAGGATTACTAACCACATCTATTTCCCTTCCCCTCCCCATATCCTTGTCAGTTTTCAGGTCTCTACCTCCTGTCCTTTGGTGTCATTATGGTGGGCTTCATTTTGTACTGTTCTACTCCAACTCAAACTGCAGAAGAAGCTGCAACCAGTTTGCCACAACCAGCCAGCATTGGGTTTGATAACCTTGGACTAAAAATTGAGGAGAACCACCAGGAAACTCCTGCTGCTACCGTACAGTTTACTAAAGAAGAAAATGTGCGGGTGAACACGGGTTAGAAAACTAGCAGCATTTTAAAGAAAGCTTTTGTACTGCCAAATTTATTCCTCAATATCGATATGGAGAACTGCTCTGTTGCCAAAGGTGTACATCATGCTGCATTTGTTTTAGTACACTGGATAAACACTTAGCTGATAAGGCCAGATCCTCAATCAATGAAGCTATGTTAATCTAATCCAACTGAAGATCTGTCCCTTAAAGTGAAATAGAAAAATATTTGGAAGCCTCTGGGAAGTGACAGAACCTTATGTTCAGAAAGTTTGATTAATTTAAGAGCAAATGCTTTATAAAGATGAAGCCAAAGCTAGCTCTCAGGTCACTAGCAGGAGCAGAAATCCTTTGTTGTGTGTTAATTATTAAGGGCCCAATCCTGCAAGGTGCTAAGGGAGTGTCCTCTGCTCCCATTGAAATGAGTGGGATTTGAGAGCACTCGGCACTTCTCAAGAGGCCCTCAGTACCTTGCAAGATCTAGCTCTACATGCCATGACACATATGTTTGCAGTGTTTTAGCTATGTTGGTCCCAGGATATGAGACACATAAGATGGGTGATGTATATCTTTTATTGGACCAGCTTGCATTAGTGGAAAGGACAAGCTTCCTCGGGTCTCAGTAAGGAAGCACTTTGTGAAGCTTGAAAGCTTGTGCCTTCCACTAACAGAAACTGGTCCAATAAAAGATATTCTTCATCCCCCTTCTCACACTCTCTCTCTCATAATACCTATGTACATCTACCAAGTGATGTAGTACCTCATTCCTTCATTGGAGCCACGTGTAAAATTGGCAGTCCAATTTTTTTTTAAAAAGGGGAGATGCAGCTAAGTGAACATGGGTGGGGATGCTGCTGGCGCCCCACATCAGTTCATCCTTTGTAGCAAAAATGTCTGGCTCTCCAAAATGTTAAGTACTTTTGCTAGACTTGTAATTCATTTGTCTTTATTTGTGCCGTTTTTTTAATTTCTAATCCGTGATTAAAACTGATCTGTCACTACATGAAAGTGAGGTTTTGAGATTGTTTAGACATTCTGTGGCCAGACTTGGTGTAAATTTGCATAGTTTCACTGACGCTGTGTCAATGGATACCAGCTGAAGATCTGGCTCTCATTCTGTTTTTGCCTGTTGGAATTTCACTTTGTTAAAGACTGTATGTATTGATTTTTACTGACCAAACTATTTTTTAAATTAACAGGTTTTGTCTTAAGTGGTAAATGATCCTCTCTAGAATATACTGGTTATCAAATGACAATGTGATTGTTTTTTTGTATAGGTCAGTTGTAGTTTATTTGAGCAAAATAGTTTATCCAATTTTCTTTAGAGATCACAAAATAAATATTCAGTACACAGTGAGGTGGCTATCCCTCAATATTGCCTTTACATTGAATACTCCATACAGACAATGATTAGAAGAGCTGCTGATACTTTGTGAAAAGCTTTGGGTCAAATTTTCCACTGCCTTGCACCTTGTGTTGCCATTTGCACCAGTGCAACACGAGTGCAAAATACTACCACTCAGGATTCGTAGGTGAAGGGTACAGAACACTGAACCTAATTCCTTAGTTACAGATCAGACTGTTGCAATGTTGTAGCCATGTTGGTTCCAGGATATTAGAGGTGGGGGAGGTGATATCTTTTATTGGACCAACTTCTGTTGGTGAAAAAGACACGCTTTCGAACTACACAGAGCTCTTCCAAAGCTTGTTTCTCTCATCAAAGGAAGTTTGGTCCAATAAAAGATACTACCTCATCCACCTTGTCTCTCTAAGATCATACCATAGGCATATTGTACTAGTATTGACTTTGTGTGGGCACTAGATGAAGCATCGAGAACCCATTCTCTAAACTAAGAGTTTATATCAGGGGTATAAGATATACAGAAGCAGTGTGCCGAGTCTTCATTTATTCACTCTAATTTAAGGTTTCGCGTGCCAGTAATACATTTTAACACTTTTAGAAGGTCTCTTTCTATAAGTCTGTAATATATAACTAAATTATTATTTTATGTAAAGTTAATAAGGTTTTTAAAATGTTTAAGAAACTTCATTTAAAATTAAATTAAAATGCAGAGCCCCCTGGACTGGTGGCCAGGACCGGGGCAGTGTGAGTGCCACTGAAAATCAGCTTGCGTGCCGCCTTTGGCACGTGTACCATAGGTTGCCTACCCCTAGTTTACATCATAACAACACGGTTTGTCATATTCCATAGTGTGTTGACATGTACCATATGCAGTGCTGCATGGAAAAGACTGCACATTTTTATTGTCTTTACTTACAGCCATTTTAGTTAAAGCAGGACACACAAAAGAACAGTGTGTTCCTTTACCCAAGTGGTGAATGAATCATAGAACAAAGAAAAGAAAGTACAAGACTACAGCACTAGCATCTAAAAAGTGTCATTACCACAGAAATGCTACCTGACTTGCAGTCCATCAGAAACTGACACAGGCATAATAAGAGGCGGTGACTGCGCTGCTTAGGAGAATGGTGAAAACAAAGGTAAGTTGGCTCCGATATTCACAGCCTCCCCTCTGATATTTCCCATCGAGGGGATGAAAGGAGAGGAAGGTCTGCTCCTGTGTGCCAAAATCTTTCCTCAGAAGAGTGTGTGTGTGTGTGGGGGGGAGGTATTGGGGCTATGTGGCATCATTCGCCTCATGTCACAGCAGTCCTTGTATGTGAGGGGTACTCAACTGGTATTCCATTGTGCTTTGGGAGCAGGCAAAGCTCTCCATCAAACTCCTAGAGCCGCCTGGAGATTTTCCCCTCAGTCTGAGGGTGCCCTGTTAGCACTGATTTATACAAGCTCTTATGCCACGCTTTGAAAACTCCCACTGGGGTAGGCCAGGCATGGGCAGGTGTCCATGACAGCATGATTGCCAAGTGACTCAATAATATAAAATTTAAGGGTTCATCCAGTACTTAATTTGTAATGAAAGAGGTGCCAGGGTTCAAGCAATTTTTTTACATTCATAGCTGATGCAGCAAGCCCAGGGGTTATGAACTGCCAAGTGTAGAGGTGTCGGGGCTCAGCCCTGGCAAGCCCTGGCAAAAATGAAGCATGGGGTTCATCATGTCTAATCTGTGACTCACTAGTGTAAAAACTCTTCCTTTTATGGGGCAAGAATTTGGTAAATTAGCTAACTGGTGCTGGATATGACACAGGGATTTTACCTGGAGTTAAGGTCTGTGATGGGTATTTCTTGGTCTAAAAGTCAATAAGAATTTTTTTTTTTGGCCTTACTCTTTGCACTTCAGTTTCCCTATATGTAGAAGGAGAATGATAAGACTGTCGCTCCTTGCTGAGTAAAGCAGCTGTTGAGGCCTTGCAGCTGAGCTTCCTATTTGTAGAAGAATCAGCTATGTGGGGTCGGGGTATATTCTCAGTGAAACTTGTTTTGTTTACACACAGGCTATCCTAGCTCAGTGGTGGTCACAAACATCATGCAGGGCCATCCCCTCTTTCTGTGATCTCAGCCCAAACTTGAATGCCTGGTTTCCAGGGAACAACTCTGTCTCTAGAATTCTCTCTCTTAAAGACAGAGAGCGAAAAGCATAGGAAAAACTCCTTTTCTGCTTGCCGTATCTCTCCTAAAGAAACAAAATCAGAAAACCCCCCAAACCAGCACATCAATGCAACATTTACTTCCAAGACCAAATACTTGCTTGCATGTCAAGAAAAAGGAGCTTGTAAGAGAGTACCAGTGCCAGCTGGTGACCCCTGTCAGTATATAGACTTGTTTGCCAGTCTGAGATAGAATTTTGGGTTTGATGTTTTGATACTCTTATATCTTATACTAATATGTATGAAGAACAATGAACAAAGAGACTGTGTGTTGCATTTCCCACAACCAGATGGGGCAATGGGAAAAGATAAGGGATACAGATAAAGTGTTACTGGGCCTGGTGGGAATGTATATATGAGTGCACACTTGAAGACTGCCTCAACTCCTTATCGCAAGGCAAGGTCAAGCAATCAGTCAGGAGGGACAAGGGGGGATTGGGTGGAGGGAAGGTAAAACACTGAAACACCAGAGAAATGCCTGCCCCTGACTGGAGTACAACCTCCCATGGGATACAAAAGAGGTGGGATGAACAGGGCCAGTGCTACCATTTAGGCAAACTAGGCGGTTGCCTAGGGCGCCAAGATTTGGGGGTGCCAAAAAGCAGTGCCCCCAATTTTTTTTTTACATCGTTCCTATGCCCCCTCTCCGAGCGCGCGGTCACTGCTGCACTTCTCCTGCCTCCCAGGCTTGCAGCGCCAATCAGCTGTTTGGTCCGCAAGCCTGGGAGGGGATGAGAATTAGAGCGGGGGCGGCGTGCTTGGGGAGGAGGCGGAGCAGAGGTGATCTAGGGTGGGGAGCTGCTGCGGGGGGGCCCTCAGAGCAGGGGGGAAGCTGCCACGGGGGGGGGGGGCCTCAGGGGGGGGGGGGGGGGAGGAGTTAATGTGGAAATTTCGCCTAGGGCGCAAAACTTCCTTGCTAGGCGGAACTTCCTTGCACCGGCCCTGGGGATGAAGAACCCAATTCATGACCCTCCCAAATGGAACATGACCATAAGTTGTAAGGGGTGTGACTAGGGACATACACTAAAGATATATTTGGACCTGCTAAGGAGTGGGGGATGGGAGGTGGGAATGGGGAAGAGGGACACAGGAAAGGCTCTGCAGCATCAGAGCTGGGAATGGATCACTGGGAAACAGATTCTGCTGGCGCGTAGAGCTATGGATATGTTTGCTTGGAACTAACCCCAATAAATATCGAATTGCCTGCACTTCGGACTTCTGGTCTTCTGCTTTCTGTCTGCATGACAGGAACCAGGGGAGAGGGTGAAGGGAAAGCCCTCTAATGTCCCCTGCTATAACAATACTTACCTAGCTTGTCAGGCACTTGTGAGGTTTAATTAATCCCTATTTGTGAGGAAGTCAAATACACCTGCAGTGGCAAACACCCTAGAAATGCCTATAAACATTAAAAAAGGTGAGCTAGAACATTTAATGTTTCTACATATTGTGGAGGTTTTAGCTGCGCCTCCAAAGTGAATGCTAAATTGAATTTTACACTTAAAGCTAGGATTCAACCTGTTATGTATGATGGGGCGGGGGCGAGGGGAAGTGTATTCTCCCCAAAATCACAATACTTTCAGGGATTAAAGTTTTAAAATGGTTCCACCCAGGTTCAGTTTTATTTGTCCCAAATGATTATTACAGAGTAAACACAAATTCTTCAATCTTGCCCTATAGTTTAAACCCACCTAAGTGTTGTGTGTAGGAAACATTAAAGAACTTTAACTCGGCCATGTGTTGACATCAAGAGGGAAATAAATAATAACTGACTTTTAAAGACTTCCAGGTAGTCTGGGCCAACAAATACTAAAATGTCTTAATATAATCAGATGGTTATTACATGGTGTCATGACAGGGCAGCATTAAGGTTGTTAGGATGCACTTATTGTTTATTTCCATAGCTTAACGTGCTTGGATTACTTTTAGTTTTAACCTTATCTGAATTTCCTGGGCTTATGCTTCCTTTTGAGATAATTGCAATAGTCCTGTAATGTACTTACCCTAAATTACGGAGATGCAAACTCAACCTTAATGCCATCTGAATGTAGATTTTTATCTGGGAATACATACAGATAAGGGCGCAAATTCAAATTCTGGCCACTCTTCAAAATGAAGTGCTGCCAAGTCTAATGCTGGTAATTCAGAAAAGTCTGTCTGCATATTATATAAGATTAGTTACTGCTCAGAGTGTAAGTAATTAGATGGGACCCAATATCAGCTACTCTTCACTTGCTTTGTAGCTACTGGAGTTAAATCTGTGTAAAATTGGTGTAAGTGAGATTACAGTCAGGCACAAATCCTTTGGGAGCCACAAAAGGTATTAAAAGCAACAGAGGGTCCTGTGGCACCTTATAGACTTAGGGTACATCTACACTACAGCGGGGAGTCGATTTAAGATACGCAAATTCAGCTACGTGAATAGCGTAGCTGAATTCGACGTATTACAGCCGACTTACCCCGTTGTGAGGACGGCGGCAAAATCGACTTCTGCCGCTTTTTGTCGGCGGCGCTTACTACCACCTCCGCTGGTGGAGTTAGAGCGCCGATTCGGGGATCGATTGTCGCGTCCCGACGGGACGCGATAAATCGATCCCCGAGAGGTCGATTTCTACCCGCCGATTCAGGCGGGTAGTATAGACCAGGCCTAACAGATGTATTGGAGCCTGAGCTTTCGTGGGTGAATACTCACTTCATCGGATGCATGTAAGGTATTAAGGTGCCAGAACCCCAGAATTAGGTGCCTAGGTTTTGAGTTTAGGACCCAGTTTTAGACTCCACTGAGATTCATAAAACTGCTGAGTCCCGTAGGTACCTAAACTCACTTGGTGCCTAAGGGTTTCAAAGTAAAGGATCCCTAGACACCTCAGTTCCTGCCTGTGGGCACACATACTGCTGCCTCCCTCTAGGCATCTGGACGCCTAAGCCCCAGCACAATTCATGAACCGGGGGAAGGCAGGCATTCAGCTGCCTCAGTCACGTGCAGGACCTGATCCAGTGGGTGGCCTGTGAGCACACCTGCTGGATCAGGTCCCATTCAGAAGATAGCCAGAGGAGGTGCCCACGTTACAACTTTTAGCCCAGTGGTTACAGCACTTACCTGGGCTTCCCCCTCCCTCCGAGGGGGGAAAGGAATTTGAACAGGCATCTCCTACGGCTTAGGAGGGTGCTCCAGCCAGGGAGCTATGGTATATTCTGATGCAGGGTTCCCTCAGTTGCTCCTTGTGAAGCTGTTGCACTCTGGATAAATGATGTAAGAGCAAATGGAGGTGGAGGACTAGATCCAGAGTCTCCCACGTGCATATCCTAAACACTGCACTACAGAGTGGTTCCCATGCTGTTTGTCTCTCTCTCTGACTCCCTGCAGATGGAACAGTCATTGGGCAGACAGAGACTATATGTAAGAGAATGACTCTGTAGCCCACTGGTTAGGGTGGGAGATCCTGGGTCCAGTCCCCCTGCCCCAGACACTCTTTCATTAGTTATCTAGACTGCAACAGCTTCAAGAGGGCTGAATGAGGGAGCCCCACCTCAGAATGTCCTGTAGCTCGGTGGGTAGCACATTCTCCTGAGAGGTTTGAGTCCTGTTCAAATCCTTGCCCCTCACAGAAAATGGGGGATTGAATCTGGATCTCTCACACCCCAGACAAGTACTCTAACTACTTGGCTATAACTTGTAAGGGGATCACCTCCTACCATTTTGTGTGAAGCGAGGCAGGCGCCTAATACATTCCCTCAAAAAGCAGCCTCAGTGCCTGAGCCGCCTGACTGCAGGCAGTGGAGTTCCCATTCCTCGACTGCTGAAGTGATCTAGGTGCCTATTTTCATGAGGGGGCAGGGTTTAGCACACACCCCTCCTGTGGCTATCTGCCATTGGCTAGCTCAGGCGGCTCCCCATCCAGCATGACGGCTTTTGTGGATTGCATACTTAGGTGCCTGTGTCTCCCCATTCATTGTATAGGAGCTTGGGCACCTCACTTTGTGGGTCGCAGTGTTTTTCCTGTGATTTTTCTAGGCGCCTAAAAGTTGGTGCTGTGACGCTCGGCACTGCAATGCCTAAGTCCCTTCAAGGCTCTCATCCAAGCTGTTTTTCTACACGGGGTTCATTATTCCGAAGTTTTTTTAAGCAGAGTGCAATAATGGAGTTTGCATACTGGTTTAGATTAATCAGGTCTAACGGTACATCTCTTTGGATGAAATAAGATGAGCAAGTTGCAGATGTGGTGTGTCATCGTATACTTACAGTGCAGCAGAGACTGTATTGTTGTGGCTATTCCACTTCACTTATGCTGGCAGAGTTAGGTTCCTGGGGGGGGGGGGGGTGTCAGATCCTGAGCTGCTGTAAATCACCATAGCTTCACGTAAGCTATCTCGGTTTATACGAACTGCATATCTGGCCCCATGTTCATTGTAATAGTTGTGAACAAACCTTAAACAGCACCAAAACCAGAGGCTCTCTGCTGCAGTTCTGTTATCAGACGTGGAGAATCAATGTGAAAATCAGAGCAACAAAGAAGGTGGAATGATAATGTAGCTTTTTCGTTATTGTTTGGGATTTTTATTTTTAACCTGCAAATTGCCAGGTTTGGGGAGACTGCTCCCTGAGAATTTTCTCTGTCATCTGTTTGGGCTGCTATTTATTTCTCAGTTCATGAAAAAGAATATGCTAAGTAATTGAAAGGTAAGGTTATATATTTTATCAGAAATGACAAAATAATCAGTGCCCTATATGCTAATTTGGCTTCTGAACTACCGAGGTCTGAATATCACTGATTTACATGCTTTTTTCTATCTATTTACCTTTGGAACTTCTAAGGCATCCGTTTTAGCAGTAACTGAGTGTCTCAGACAATTTTTAATGCATTTAGCCTCACAACACCCCTGTGAGTTAGGGAATGCTATTACCCACTTGATAGGTGGGAAACTGAAGTACAAGGAGGCTAAGCGTCTTGCCTAGTGTCACAGAGGAACTCTGTGGCAGAGCAGGGACTTGAATCCAGGCCTGCTAACCAGTGGTCCATCCTTCCTCTCACAGCTTTTTGTTGTTATGGTGCTCAGTGAGGTGAGAGGGGATATATCTAGAAATTGTGTCCAAGCACAAAGTTTGGTTAGACTGGTCCGGTTTTGAGTGAGTGACATACAGGTGAAGGGCTCCTTATCCCTTTAATGCTGCAATCAGTTCCCCTTTCCAGTGGCTTGTTTTGTGGAGGCAAGGCACGGATCAGAAAGCAATAAGGTCTAGAGCCTCTTAGATTTGTGCATCTCTTAAGAACACAAGTGACACACGTTCACTGTTGCTGGGGAAATGAGTGTCAAGATAATGAATCACATATAAGAGCATACAGCACCTGGGGGAGAAGTTACATGGCAGACTTTTTTAAGCATGCAAGCACTGTACTGAAAAAAAAAAAAAGAAATTCAGATGTTTCAGATGAATTGGATCTGTGTGTCCAAACCAAAGAGCATGACATCCTGCCTTGCTCCAGGGTTTAGTTTCAAAGACATCAGAAACCTAGCTGGCATTAGAATGTTGTGATGTGTCTGAAAAAACTGAGTGCAACAGAGTATTAGTGTGTGACATTATCTCCACTGGAATTTGAGGAAGGAAATAGAGCTATTGGCTATTAACTATTTTAAGAATCATGACCTTTACTCATAAGACACACACTTAGTTCTGCATGATGTGATGTTCAGGACAAACACATCAGTTCTTGTCAGCAGCATTTACTCATGCATTATATATTGTTGGAGAGTTTACGCAATTCTCTGCCACCTTGCAAATATCCGTTTAAATCAGTTTGGGAAATCTGATAGGAAAAGTTGCTCTAAGGCTACATGGCTGATCTATGAACAATGTGGGACAAACAGATAATTTCTGAAGAATGTCAAACTGAAGATTTTAGAATTTCATCAGCCTTTCATCAAAAATATTCCCAGTGTCACCCAAATGCCATTGAAGGATTTGATCCTGCAAGCTCCTGCATGATCATAAAGTGCCATGAATTCTGATGAAGTACAAGATTAGGCCCTAAAGCAGCACTTTTGTATTTTAAACTGATAGTTATTTCTTTGCAACACCTTGAGGCCTCAGCCAAGAACAGGGCCCCATTGTGCTAGGTCCTCTCTGTACACAGTGAGAGACTGTCCCCACCCAAAGAGTTTACAATCTGAGTAGACAAGACATGGCATATATTACCCCCATTTTACAGCAGAGAGATTAAGTAACTTGCCTAATGTCACAGAGGAAACCTGTAGCGGAGCATTGGACCTCTAGTTCTGAAGTCCTAGTGCAGTTCCTTAACCACCAGGCTATTGTGCCTTTTAACAGTTTTTCCATCTTTCTGTAAGCTATTGGGCTTTGTTAAGAGTGCACTTTGTCACAGATTTTAAGGCCAGGAGGTCACCTCATCTGATCTACATAACACAGAGCAAAGAATTGCTCAGAAGCATTATATAGCATTCAAGAATATTTCTTCACTTTGTATCCTAGAAGCAGTGGTACCCTTTTTGCTCAAGCTTTCCAAAAACCTTCAGGCTGAAACTGAACTAGAAAGTTAGCCCTGAAAGTGAGAGTGACAAAAGTGCTAAGCCACTGGAAAAGAGCCCCTGTATGTTCTAGTGATCACATTTGTGTCTTGCGCATGCACCAACAGTAGTCAGTGAATACTGAAAAACATACAGGGGTGAATGTGTATTTTATACACTAGCTTTGTTTATTATTCACAACAGCGCTCTGTCAAATTCAGTTGCAAGTAGCCTGCAATGCTGTATAAAGCTAACACTCTCTCTAATTTGTCTTCCTCTGCCATTAATATAAGTGCTTGTTGGAAGAAATTCTTTTCATTTAATAAAGTTTATAAGCTGCATGTGTTAAAAAAGGAACCCTACCGGGTAATTTTATTGCGTGTAACATCTGTAAATTAATTTGTTTCCTGAGAATAACAGTGATTTATAACTCACAAGGAAACTAGAGTAGCTTGACTAAAGTAAGGGGAACATTAGGCGGTTGGAATGAAATTACAATATGACTGCACACACCATGTTAATGCAACACTAAGGTTAATAATTTAATCAAACAAAAATCAGTAGGCACGAAGTTATGGTTCCTCTCATTAGCCACAAAATGGCCCACTTATGCAAAATACAAAAAAAGTATTATTTTATAAATGTTAGTAAATAGATAAAACCATAGAGTTAGCAAATATGTGTCCTGTGTACAGATTCTGCACCCATCTGACTCTCAGCTTGTAACTGAGGAAATACACACTGTGCTCTCTCATGGAGACATCACTTTTACTCCTGTTGTTTTTCTTATATCTAAAATAAATCATTTGACATGGAAACAGTTTCTTCTTTTATATCAAAACATACAAAGAGCAACCCCGGGGTGCTCTACAGCTTGAGAAATGCCCACACATGCCACCTAGCAGTCACATTATAGTAACTACCAGGTGTTTCTAGTTGGGGACTCTCACATTGGCCAGGATTGAAAGTTCCTCCAACTGACAGTCATTGGAATTTTATGCTCCTTGTCCTCCCACAATTCCCATGCTCTGACAGCCATTTGCTATTTGTGGGTGAGTTTTGCCAGGATCTCAGTTAGCTGTATCCACTTACACAGGTCTGTACTGAGGTACACAGATCACTGGCAGGACACAGGTTCTGTTGCTAGTGATTTCAAGCAGCACGAGGTAAGGAACACAAATACACACACACACCTCTGTGCTACTGGGTATTTCATCTCAGCGTTGGCTTCATTCACTCATGAAATGCAATGAATGCTGTGTAAAGTAGGTAGATCAGCTTTTGTTTGTGAAACACTTGAGGATTCTTCAGGACAAAAAAAAGCACTCTATAATGTAAGGTACTATAGGGTCAGATTAAGGTGCACTGTCATGGATCCAACCTGTTCTGTCCTTCAGCCAAAGGTCAGGGCACTCAGTACTTTGCACAATCCGGTCCCCAAAGATGTCAGAAAACATTATGAAAGTGGCAAATTTGAACCAACCCTCTATTTTCTCTCCATCCTTATCTTCCTGCTCACCTCAGTACAGGTCTCCCCTTTCATTGTCCAATATGATTTAAAATTTAGATTCTCTGACAGCTGGTCGGAGCCACCAGTGAGGAAACAGAAATACAAGTCCCAAGACACTGCACTGCCCCCCTTATCATGCCTCATACAATGACTATGCAAGGATGGTTTTCTGAAGAGTGGAAAAAGTGACACGCAATTTGGCTTGTTGTCAGCATCTTAGTTCCCCAGAGCCACCAAAAGCAGTATGGGGCAAAGTCCTATTCCAGTGGAGCAATGCTTGTATGCAGGGGGATGGGAAGGTGAGTGACAATGTCCCCAAAACTTTCCTGAATATTGGGGTCTGTAATAGAGAGCCCCTCACCAAAGATTGGCCAGCACAATTAAGTACTTTCCTTTAGAATATGGAATTATAGCAGTTAGAGCAAGAAGAGACCCAATACCAGTAAGGCCCATTTAGTCCATTCTTTAGGGAGTAGGACGACAAAACAGAATTTTGCCATCCATAGAGTATACTCTTCAGAAACGGGATTGCCAGCACCATTCCACAGTGTGGACATAAGTCACCAGTGATCTACAGCTAATCATTATTTTCCTCTATTTCATCCAATTACTCCTGTGAATGGAGGATGATATTGCACTGAAAGACAATGTGATGTGCTCTGCTCCCCTGTGTTGTATAGTTTCTGAGATGAATCTTTCAGGTGCCAGCAGTGTTACAAAGTCTTCCAATGGGACTCTGAGTTTGTGTCTCCTGTCATTTGATTGTCTTTCAAATGGCATAAGCACTGGAATCAGAATGCTGCACAATTTTCTTTAAAGTGATTGGCTATTCAGTTTAGATCAGGATGCTTCATGTTAACTCACTAACTAATGGATCTAAGATATTAAACACCTTGACCTGCAGCCTCAGTGCCTAACATTTGTAAGTGTTTGTGTATATAGCAGTGTAGATATCAGTGGGCCTACTCAAATAAAGGCTCACTAACATGAACAAGAGTGGTATAGTCAGGGTCAAGGAGCTCTGAGAATTCCAGGTACTACTTTGCCACCACCTTCTTAATGATGTCCCCTTAAAAAGTTGATCAGAGACCAGGCAACTGTCAAAAAACTTGTCAATTATTGCCCTAACAATGGACCGGTGTCTCACTGTGAGATTTCATCAGTTGGGCATGAGTCCCTCATAGATCATGTCCCACAGTTCCCTATGCTCCTCCAGAACACTTGCTAAAATGCAGCAGAGAACTTGGTCTCCTTTTAGCATGCTCACCAACCACTGCCTGAGCAGTCCTGTCCAAATCTAAACAACCTTGTGTGTGAAGTAGACAAGAAGCTCTTCTCAGTAAGACACACTTGATACTGTATCCTGGCAGAGACAACCAAGAGCCACTAGGCAGCTCTTCTTCTGAAGCAGCCACCACCTGGGATTTTGTGGATGCCAGGGTGGAGGATGAGAACCTGTCCCTTGCTTCCATTACTACAAATGTGGCTCCCACCACTGGCACTCTATCTGCTTTCCTTCCAGCTTTGTTTGTTAGAAGCCATCTGGATACCAAACTGGCGACGAGGCTGTCACAAAAGAAAGGGGGCATTTAGGAGTCACCTTTACAATAACTCACCTGGCCATCTTTGATAACACGGTCCACTGGGTGAAATGTGAAAGCTGGTTAATATTGTGTAGCTCAGTATAGTCACTGTTAAAAGAAAAGCTCTGACACCACATTGAAATGTAATCCTGCCAGTTTCAGGAATGGGATAAGATGATTAGTAGAGCTAAATATATAATAAATGATCAAGTGCACACTGGGATGACTGTAGCAGGAACAGAGAACTGTCATTGTCATCCCCTTCACAATTGCATTTGCACCAGCTCATGTGGTTTTACACCTGTGCCCTGCTGGTGGTGACCTTGGGTACAGTAGGACATGCTGAGATGTGGAAGCTGTGAGTTCTCACCATCCTAACTAGGCGTCTGTGTGCTCTGATCATCAGTTCAGTAGCAGACTGCTCCAGCGGCAGGAAACCCCGTTAGAAATGAATGAGTGTGTGTATAATGCTGTGAATATGTAAAGTGGTTTATTGTACCATCTAGTTAATTGTTTCATTTCACTTTTTCAAGCAGAAATATGATGTGGCATAAACTCTAACTCTTTGACCAGGTATTGACGTTTTGATTAGTTGCTAAGATAGGAATCTAGGTTAATGGACTGAGTGATTAGTACAAACGTCCTGTAGTTTTCTGCATATTGGAAATTGGATCCAATAAATAAAAAATCCACAGTTCCTTCTGGGAATGTTACTAACCTTCAGTTCAGATAGCATTTTCTTTGTGTGTAGTGTGGCAGCGCCTCAAAGTCCTGATCTGGGCTCACTTTGCTAGGGCCCAGTGACAGGGTGACTCACCAGATGGCGTGCCACTTGGCAGTGAGGTGCAGTGATGCAGGATTTTTTCTCCATAGACCTGCTGACCCAGTCTGCTGGTGGTCCCCTTCGCCTTGTGACTCGGCCTTCTGGCTGGGTCGCATTTAATCTCACCCACTTCTGAGGTTTTAATCCAGGGTTTTAATTCAGTAGTTTCAGAACCTCACACTGGGTTGATGACCCAGGTCCAGGCCCAGTAATGTGTCAGGGCCCTTGTGCTTGGGGTCTTCACTTTAGTCTCCTCAGTGAGGCTGTAGTGGAACCCAGATGATGCCCCTTCCCCCCTGTCCCCCATCTTCTGGCGAGTGGTTAAGAGCCATCTTGCCAGGCCTGATGCTTCTTCCCTGAGTTACTTCCTACATCAGCCCACCTTCTCCTCTAGGGGCTCACATTCTCAGAGCAGTCTGCCCTGGGGTTGAGCCCCGGTCTCAGTTCCCCACATAACAAAGGAAAGAAACTAAATTAACAGCAATAAGGAGCTGCACCAGCATCTCTGTCCTAGCAGGATCCTCCAGCCATCTGTCTGACTGCTCTGTGCTCACAGCCACCAAAAACAGCTTGGCTCTCTGCTGTGCTCCTCTATGAGAGTGGAGGATCAGAGGTCGGTTCACTTCCCTGTGCTGGGGCCCTTTGGGTAGGTCTACACAGCAATTAAATACCCATGGTTGGCCCGTGTCAGCTGGCTTGGGGTAACTGGGCTGGGCTAAGAGGTTATTTAACTGCAGTGCAGATGTTTGGGCTCGGGCTGGAACCGGGGCTCTGACCCAGCTGTGGGTATATAATTGCAGTGTAGAGAGAGCCTCTGAGCTGGGGGTTTGTCTTCTCCACCAATGCTGGCATGCTTTACAGACACTGCTAGGTGGAGCTGCCTGAGCCCTTAGCTAGTCTTTAACCCCTGCTTGTCTAATGAGGGGGTTTTATCTTTCATCACAGATCCATTGTATACATCTATTGTAAGACATAGTCCCTACCCCAGATATCTCACTGTGATGATTTGGATGATGAGATGGAAAAGGCAAAGATAATACTACTTTGTACTTCTGTAGCACTTTCCATCAAAAGATCTCAAAGCACCTTATAAACACTAATGAATTATGTCTCACAGCAGCTCTATGAGGAAGCAAAGGGAGAGTTAGGATCCTTATTTTATATAGATTAGTAAACTGAGGTACAGAGAGGTTAACTATAGACTGTACTTTTTAGTCTCTGCCATAAGTAGGGGCTGGCTTCAAAATATACTGCCCCATAGAAGCACAGGAAGGTATTGTGCTTCAGAACATAATCCTTCCAGAGACTTCTGGGTTATAATGCTCCTCCTTGGACCTCTATATGTCTGCCCTTCATGTCTGGCCTTTCGGAGCATGGGGGTGCAGATCCATGCAGTCCACCTCATCAGCAGCTTGTGGTTATCTGTCCCAGATCCTGCTAAGCCAGTAGCTTGTCGCAAAAAAAAAATTGTGAGTGGAAATTTGCTGGTCATGTTAGTCAGTTTTCCCATCCAATGGCCTCTGTTTCAAAATACTGAACCTCCATGTGGAAATGCAAGAAGATTAAAAATTCAAACCAAAAGAAAGACCATATTATTATCCATGAACAAGTTATGGAGGTGCACTGCAGGTATATGAAGCTGGTAGGAAAAAGTTTATAGTGAAATCTCCATTTTAGCTGGCACCAAGGACTCTCTGAATCCCTTTGAAGTTAGCATTTTACATTCTAGTTTTCCTGCTTAATGGGGGATGCACATGTTCCACCTGGCAAATCACACTTGTGTCGTGAGGTCTAGCAAGAACTGAGTCTTATCTATTTGTTTTCTAATGCAGTGGTCAGCTACTATTTGGCTGCCTAGCAAATGGCACATCATATACCAATGTCCTTCACCATTACTTTAGTTTAAGTTACAGATTTACTAGTTATTAGTGACTAGAGGGCACATTGTGTCTCCAGTTTTTAAGTAGAACTCCCATACGTTCAAAGAGGAGTTCTGCCTTAGGGGAGCTGATCCTAAACCTGCTGAAGTCAATGGAAACACTTCCATTGGCATCAACTGACTTTGGATCAGGCCCAAAATGAGAGAGGACAACATGGCCCTTAGAGAAGTGAATGAACTGCACAGGAACAGTACAACAGGGATGTACAATAACATCACTAATCATTTGCCTCGGACAGCCAGGTGTAGTTGTGTCTGAGCTCCCCATTAACTTTGGAGCGTTAACGTTTTTCTGACTCATGAAGATCAGAGCTCACTAATATATGTAGGGTTCCTTGGGCTGTTTTCACAGCTTCCATTATGATTTTGACCATTTACAACAGGGCTCGAGTGAACCCATTTAACGTAAGTGTCAGTACACCTGAGCTCTGGAATACCAATGCCCTGCATTCGTGTGCAATACAATATCTGTGCACAGCACATAATAATGCAAACCATATATTCCATCCACAGATAAGTAAAGCTATTCTGCAGCTGTATTGGAATAACCAGCATTGATTTAATGTATGCATTTTGAAAATATAAACTTTAGTCTATTGGCAATGGCACAAGGGGCTAGGAGACAGGCGCTTCTTTCTGTAGCTGGGGCTCTCTTTTATAGCTGTTAGCTATTTCTTTTTAACAGGACACTTTTATGTTATACATCTTTATGTTCTGGGTTTACTTTAATACAAGAGTTCTTTTTTTTTAATAGAATACCTAGCATATGATAAATTAGGCTGAGCCACTGAGTGAATAGGCTTCTGCCAACAGTAAATTGTATAAAAATACTGGTAATGGATAGAAATACAGCAGAAGGCTCCTATCACGCCTTTTTCTAAACGACAAGTGCCCTCAACTTCTATTGAAGTCGCTGGGAGTAGGGGGCACTCAGCACCCAATAAAAGGGGCTCAGCACCAACCAGATTCAAATCCTGACCAATAAACAAGACCAAACTCTGTCAAAAGATGGATTCTGACGTACAAAGTTGGAACAAGAGTGGTGGGCATTTGTCCTGCTCTCTTTAGAGAACAATAAGGATTGGAATTGCTTTCAATCCCTTGCCTCACCCCAACATCAGATAATTAAAAACAAAAACTTTAAAATTTCACAAAATTTAATCAGAAAAGTTTTGCCACATTTTTCTGAGTTTGAAAAATGTTGACCAGCTCTAATTCACTCCAGTGTCACAACTGGCACCAGAAATCTGGATCTTCCTCATTTGCCAACATCCTTTACATTCATAAGGTCTTCCCAAGAAGAGCAGAATTCTAATAAGGAAAATGACTTATTACATTTTGGGCTCTTCTCAGCATGGAAAGGCGACAAAGCGAGAATTGTAATGTAAATAAACACTTTTCATATTTGCTAGTTTGAAAATAACATTGATATATCTAACCAATATAGAAAACTCAGCTTTTTCCACAATGTCAAGAAATATTGTTTAATAGATTTGCAAAGCTGCTGTGGCTAGCATCTGTTTCATACCATCTTTATCCACAGTGACACATTTCTGGCACCAGCCTTATCATAGAGTACAATGTTGTAGTCTTTAAATGGCTGACACATTACTTAGTTAAAAAACAGCTAAATGTATTTGCCGTTCCTTTTATCATGTGCTTGGTTTTGATCTTCAGACCCCATTCCTAGGAGCACTGCGCCAGCAGCCAATACACTTCAATTAAAGACCCACAATTGGAAATACACTTTTTAGCATAAAAGACATTGTCCTATTTTCAAAGATTTTTGCATCAGGAATAAGATCTTTACTTGCCTACAGTCAACATCTTTGGAACATCAGAAGCAAAACACAAGCTATCAACGAATTGCATTAATATTAAAAATATATATATTTAATTATTTATGGCACAGCTTTCTTGTATTCTTTTCATAAAGCTTCAGGGTTAAGGAGTTGTCTTGAGATGTATTTCTCACTGATTAGTACAGTACCATGGGGAACAATTTATAGGGCTTTTACTTATCAGAGATCATCAGCAACATTCAGCTACCACATTAGAAGTATAATAAAGCCACTTTACACATTGTGGGTTACTTTACTGTTTGATTGTGAATGTAAGATTCAGTGCAGCCTTACTAAGTGTACTATATACAATCAGGAAACGACTAAGGTGTGTTAAGTGAAGATTATGTATGAGTCATGGAAACAAGTCATTTTGATAAGGCCTCTTGTACAATGCAGTGAAATGTGCACTGAAATAATTCTACCGTCTGGTCAGGTTGTTTTCGTCTGACCATCTTACAGCAGATAGGACATCAGAATAAGAACCAGGAGTCTTAGCTCTGCCACGGCCCTGTTGTTTGACCATAGCAAGTCACCTTGCCTCTCTTTACCTCAAGTTTCCCCATTTGTAAAAGAGTCAATGAGGATACCAACCTTCTTTGGTAAATGTGTTTGGAGATACAGATGCAATGCACCACAAAGGTGAATAATATTATTAATGCTTATTCAAAAGTGTCTAAAGAATGGGTTTGAAGTTTTAATGAAACTGTTAGTTTCTAAGAGTCAGCTTTATATAGTCACATTATTGTGACCTCCTCCTCCCATGCAGAGCCTATTTATGGGCCCAATTCTCGACTCTGTTACATCCGTTTTATGCTGTTGTAACACCAGAGGCAGTGCTAGCCCACTAAAGGACTTAAGCAGGAATATTTTTGTGCCCTCCCCAACACATAATAAAAAGTGAATAGCCCCTCCCCCCCCCCTTGAGCTGCTTGGGGCCCTAAGCTATTGCTTAGTCTACTTATGTCTAGTGCCAACTCTGTGTAACTCCATGGGATACACCAGACTCATGATAGTGTGATGACACAGCGGATCAGACCCTAAACTGTTTACTTAAGCACTTTGTAACAGGACCATTGCCTTCCCTGGGGGAAACTGGGCAGGAGGTTGGGAGCTGCAGCCCCTTTTTCGCCAAGTCAAAAAGGAGAAGGGGATATACATACACAAAACACCCTTGTAGTCTCATGCAAAACAAAATAAAGTCAAAAAGTTTCCCCCAGCTACAGGTCCAAATGAAACAAAACAATTGCAAAGCACCCCTTTCTTCAACCTCAGACAACTTGAGAGAACAACCCAAAATAGGTTTTACCATTGTTACAGTGCCAGGCATCTAGTCTGTCTCAATACAATCCAAGCAAATAACTCTCCAGCTCCTCTTCTCACTCAGCCAGGGCCTAGTTCAGCAGTCTCAGGGGTTAGAGAGAAACCAATTCCCTTTTCAGGGTTACTACTCTCTTACTAACTAGCCTCTATCACCAATGCCTTTTTATGGCTTTCCACAGTCAGAGACCCTGCCACCCAGAAGTTTAATAAGTCACAGCTGCCAGACTTTCTCCCCTGATCTTCAGCATTAGCTTTCTCCTTTCTGTAAGGGGGACATACAATTCTCCGCCCAAGGAGTACAGTCACAAATTTAATTGACGCGTTATTTTTTTTAATAAGCATCATCAACATGGAAGCCTGTCCTCTGGAATGGTGGCCGAAGTGTGAAGGGGCACACAAATGTTTATCATATCTGTCATGTAAATACCTTGCAACGCCGCCTACAAAAGTGCCATGAGAACGCCTGTTCTCACTTTGAGGTGACATTGTAAATAAGAAGAGGGCAGCAGTAGCTCCTGTAAATATAAACAAACTTGTTTGTCTTAGCGATTGGCAGAATAAGTTGTAGGCACTAAAGTTTTACACTGCTTTGTTTGCAGTTCTTAAAAACTTTCAGTGATAGGGATTCCACAACCTCCCTTGGAAGCTTATTCCAGACCTTAATTATTCTTATAGTTAGAAAGTTTTTCCTAATATTTAACCTAAATCTCCTTTGATGGAGACTAAAGCCATTACTTCTTGTCCTACCTTCTGTTGACATGCAGAACAATTGATCACTGTCTTCTTTATAATAGCCCTTAACATATTTGAAGACTGTTATTAGGTACCTCCTCAGTCTTCTTTTCTCAAGACTAAATATGCTCAGTTTTTTAAAAATCTTCTTCATAGTTCAGGTTTTCTAAACCTCTTATCATTTTGTTGCTCTCTTCTGGACTCTCTCCAATTTGTCCACATCTTTTCCAACCTGTGGCACCCAGAACTGGATATTGAATATTCCAGCTGAGGCCTCATCAGTGTTGAGTAGAGTGGGACATTTATCTCCCATGTCTTAGGTACAACAATCCTGCTAATATATCCCAGAATATTAGCCTTTTTCGCAACTGCATCACATCATTGAATGATATAACTCTCAAGCCTTTTAATCAGTACAACAACCTAGCCAGTTATTCCCCTTTTTGTAGTTGTGCGTATGACATTGCACTCCATATGCTTTATGAAAATATGCTTATGAATGTGAATATGATGTAACTGGAATATGCTTTATGTAAAATGCTTCTTGTAAGGTATGATTACAAAGTTTATAATCTACTGAGTGTGTTCATCCTATTTGGTTGCATGTATTATCTCTATGTCTGAAGTTAGGAGAATAAGATATAAACTTGTATTACTGATGTTAATATATTAAGTGGAAGCCATGAAGGGTGCTTCAGAATCAATGAACTGTAAATGGCTCTGTTTACTTGCAAACCTTCCTGTGTACGTGTGGGTCAGGAAGAATGGAGGCTCGGGTCTCACAGGATATGTGATCATGTCACCTGATACTGGAATCCATCTTAATCCTTGTACTTTTCCATTCAGAAGAAGGGGTGGGGGCCAAGCACAGACAAAGGACTCCCGCCTTGTGCAAAAGCTATAAAAAGGGTGTGGAGCAGAACAAATGGGCTGCCAGTCATGAGAACACCCCTGCTTACCACCTAAGATGGCTGCTGGAACTAACAAGGACTGTACCAGGGAAAGGACTGGGCCCAGACTAGGAAGAAGTCTAGTCTGTGAAAGAAGCTTATTGGAACATCTCTGAGGGTGAGATATTACCTGTAATCAGTTTCTTAATGTATTAGGCTTAGATGTGCGTGTTTTTGCTTTATTTTGCTTGGTGACTTACTTTGTTCTGTATATTATTACTTGAAACTACTTAAATCCTACTTTTTATACTTAATAAAATCACTTTTGTTTATTAATGAACCCAGAGTAAGTGATTAATACCTGGTGGAGCAAACAGTCGTGCATATCTCTCTATCAACATTATAGAGGGTGGACAATTTATGAATTTACCCTGTATAAGCTTTATACAGAGTAAAATGAATTTATCTGGGGTTTGGATCCCATTGGGAACTGGACGTCTGGGTGCTGGAACCAGGCAACCTGCTGAGCTGTTTTTGGTTAAAGTCTGCAGCTTTGGGGGCGTGGCCCAGACCCTGAGTCTGTGTTGCAGCAGGCTAGCATGTCTGGCTCAACAAGGCAGGGTTCTGGAGTCCTAAGCTGGCAGGGAAAACAGGCTCAGAGGTAATTTCAGCACATCAGGTGACAGTCCCATGGGGATCCCTGTGACTGAACCCATCATAGTGCATTTGATTTTTCCTTCCAAACTGAAGTATTTTGCACTTATCTGTATTGAATTTCATCTGGTTCATTTCAGATCAATTCTCCAATTTTTCAAGCATTTTTTGAATTCTAATCACATGCACCAAAGTGCTTGTAATGCATCCCAGCTTATCTGCAAATGTTATAAGCATACTCTCCATTCCATTATCTAAGTCAGTGGGTCTCAACCTTTCCAGACTACTGTACCCCTTTCAGGAGTCTGATTTGTCTTGTGTAGCCCCAAGTTTTACCTCACTTAAAAACTACCTGCCTACAAAATCAGACATAAAAATAAAAAAGTGTCAAAAAGTGTATTATTACTGAGAAATTGCTTACTTTCTCATTTTTACCATATAATTATAAAATAAATCAATTGAAATATAAATATATTACTTACATTTCAGTGTATAGTATATAGAGCAGTATAAACAAGTCATCTATATGAAATTTTAGTTTGTATTGACTTCACCAGTGGTTTTTATGTATCCTGCTGTAAAACTAGGCAAATAGCTAGATGAGTTAATGTACCCACTGAAGGACCTGTACCCCCAAGGGCACGTGTACCACTGGTTAACAACCACTGCACTAGGCCAGTATCCTTGTCAAAGAATGAAATTACATTTGTTTGGCATGATTTATTCTTGACAAATCCATGCTGGCTATTCCTTATAAACCTATTATCCTCCAGGTGCTTACAAATGGATTGTTTAATAATTTGTTCCAGTATCTTTCCAGGTATTGAAAATAGGGTGATTAGTCTATAATTCCATGGGTCCTCTTTGTTTCTCCTTTTAAAGATAGATACTATGTTTGCACTTCTCCAGTCTCACCCGTCCTCCATGAGTTCTCAAAGATAATTACTAATGGTTCCGAGATTGCTTCAGGTAATGTCTTAGGTATCCCAGGATGAATTTAATCAGACCCTGTCAACTTGACCACTTCTAGTTTATCTGAGGGTACATCTATACTACCCGCTGGATCGGCGGGTAGTGTTCGATGTATCGATCCCCGAATCAATGCCTGTACTCCACCTCGGCAGGAGGAGAAAGCAGAGTTGATGGGGGAGCCGCGGCAATTGACTTGCCACTGTGAGGATGGCCAGGTAAGTCGAACTAAGATGCTATTCGCATAGCTGAAGTCCAAGTATCTTAGTTTGAACCCCCCCGCTAGTGTAGCCCAGGCCTGAGTATACTTTAACCTGTTATTTTCCTATTCAGGTTAATGTTCCTTCTTCTTTGTTGTTAATATTAATTGTGTTTAGTATTTGGTCACCATTAACCTTTTTAGTGAAGACTGAAGCAAAATACGCATTAAACACATCAGCCTTCTCAATGTCATCTGTTATTAGCTCTCTGCTAAGCAGAGAACCTACACTTAACTTCATCCTTCTCTTGTTCCTAATGTATTTGAAGATCTTCTTCCTACTGCCTTTTATATCCCTTGCTAGGTGAAACTCACTTGATGCTTTAGCCTTTCTCATTTTCGCCCTACATGCTTGTGCTATTTTTTTATACTCTTTAAAATGTGTCCATGTTTTCACTTTTAGTAGTATTTCTTTTTGATTTTTCAGCTCATTAAAGAGCTCCTGATGGAACTATATTGGCTTCTTACTATTCTTCCTGTCTTTTTTTTTGCACTGGGAAAGTTTGCTGCTGTGCCTTTATTATTGTCTCTTTGGGAAACTGTCAGCTTTTCTTAACTCCTCTAGCCCTTAGATTTTCTTCCCATGGGACCTTATCCCAGTTCTCTGAGTTTGTTAAAGTTTGTTTTTTGAATTCCATTGTCCTTATTCTGCTGCTCTCACTCCTTCCTTTCCTTACAATCATGAAATCTATCATTTCACGATCACTTTCACTCAAATTGCCTTCCACCTTCAGATTCACTACCAGTTCCTTCCTGTTGGTCAGAATCTAGTCTAAAATGGTGGTCCCCCGGTTACTTCCTCCACTTTCTGAAACAAAAAGTTGTCCCCAATACATTCCAAGAACTCTTTGGAAATGTGTTTTGACATATTATTATAGTAGAAAGAGAGAGCCTGAGACTTTAGGTATGAGTGGTATGAGGCCCGAGGCCTGAACTAAAGTAGTGGTCAAACCTTGCTGATTTAAGCATAGTCAGGATGAGCTCCACCCTGACATCTGGTGGTGAATTATGGCGAGTGTGGAAAAGAACTTCAGGGGCTGATCTTGTTTGCATAGGCACACCCACCTTGCCTAGCATGAGCCCATGGCAGCCCAAAATGGTCACTTTGGCAGCTGTGGGATCCCCAGTTTCTCTGTTATGGGGGCAGGAGGAATAAAGTGTTGTTACCCTGATTATGTGAATCAAGGACAATGAAACTGTTTTATGACAGAGGGTCTCACCATCACCTAAGTAGCACTCACTAGACAAGGGACATGGGTTCCAAAACCAAGTGAATGGAGAGAGGTTGGGGATAGGTTTGTGTACCTGATGTTATAGGCCCCCTTTTGAGGGCCTGGAACACCAATTGCACCACCTTCTCTCTCCACTGTTGAATAGCATTGAATAGCAGAGCTAATTTAGATTAAGAGTCTAGCTAGAGACTGCTGAGCTGAATTCACTTTAGTGCACCAGCACTGGGACTTCCCTACTACGAGCTGAAATCACTAAAAGAGCTAAAATTACTGAGCTGAGATCACTGAGTGCTGTGGTAACTAGTGGAGGAGCCTGAAGATATATTGCTAAGCAGCTGGCAGAGTGGAGCAGTTTGCGGGACAGTTGGAACGGAACGTGGAGCAGAGCTGAGCAGTTTGCGGGGACAGCTGGAGCAGTTCATGGGACGGCTGGTGGAGTGGAGCGGCTGGCAGAGAGGAGCAGTTTGTGGGATGGTTGGAGTGGCCCATGGAACAGCAAGCGGAGTAGAGCGGAGCAGTTTGCAGGGATGGCTGGAGCAGCTCACAGGACGGCTGGAGGAGCGGCTGGAAAAGCAGAGCCGTTTGTGGTGAAGGTTGCAGCAGAACTCCACGGAGTGGCGGGGTAGTCGGCCCCGGACCACGTAAGGTGCTCCTTAACACCCTGTGTGTGCCCCCCCCCATTTCCACCCAGGCTGGGGGGGGGAGTAAAACTCTGCAGATAAACTTTTGAACTCTGGGGCAGCACTGTCCAGGGACAGAGACTTTTGGGTTGTTGGACTTTGGGGTGATTGGACTTAAGACCCTGAGGGGAAGAGGACACTGCCAAACTTACTTGGAGGTGGGTCTTTTGCTCATGGTTTGTGTTATGAATCCTGTTTGTGGTGTTTCCCCAACATAATACCACATTGTTTCCCTCCTTTATTAAAAGGCTTTTGTTACACTCAGACTCTGTGCTTGCGAGAGGGGAAGTATTGCCTCCTAGAGGCACCCAGGGGGTGGTATGTAATTGTCCCAGGTCACTGGGTGGGGGCTCGAGCCAGTGTTGCATTGCGTTATTGAAATGGAACCCCTAGATACTGAACCCGGCCCTTGTTGCTGCCAACTCAGAGGGGCAGAAGGATTACACTAATATAAAGCGAAGTCAGACTGTGAGCAGAAGTCAGGCCCTGTTATAAAACATTCAAATTCACAGAAGCTGGCAAGAATAGGGCTGGTATTGCAAAAACACACACATTCCTAAAAAGTACTAGGCACAGGACACTCACGCAAGCACCTTCCAGAAGGGTGGTACCAGAACACCCCGATACCAAGTATGGTACAAACACACTTGGATCAGTCTGTGACAGGTCGGAGTCCAGGGTCCTGCTGAAGTGTGGCTGTGCTGCCAAGGTACAAGGGCTTGCAGAGGTGGATGGACTGGAAAGCAGACATCAAACAGTACATTTGTCTTCAAAACAGGTTCATTTTATTCACAGAGAAAAGTGCCTGGTGCAGTTTCAAGGCCAAAAAATGAAACTTTATAAAACTGTGGGTCACTATATTGTGAGAGGTTTCAGAGGGGTAGCCGTGTTAGTCTGTATCAGCAACCTTAGAGCACATGAAAAGATGGGAGTTACCTTACCAAGTGGGTGTGTGGAGGGGTGTCAGTGCTAATGAGGCCAATTCAATCAGGGTGGATGTGGCCCATTCCCAACAGTTGACAAGAATTGGTGAATATCAACAGAAGGAAAATTACTTTTTGTAGTGACCCAGCCACTCCCAGTCTTTATTCAGGCCTAATATGATAGTGTAAAGTTTGCAAATTAATTTCAGCTCTGCGGTTTCTCACTGAAGTCTGTTTTTGAAGCTTTTTTGTTGAAGAATGGCCACTTTTAAGTCTGTTATTGAGTGTCCAGGGAGATTAAAGTGCTCTCCTACTGTTTTTTTAATGTTACAATTCTTGATGTCTGATTTGTGTCCATTTATTCTTTTGTGTAGAGACTGTCCAGTTTGGTCAATGTACATGGCAGAGGGGCATTGCTGGCACACAATAGCATATATCACATTGATGGTGTGGTTGATGTGGTTAGGTCCTATGATGGTGTCCCTTGAATAGATATGGGGACAGAGTTGGCACCGGGGTTTGTTGCAGGGATTGGCTCCTGGGTTAGTGTTTCTGCTGTGTGGTGTGTAGTTGCTGGTGAGTATTTACTTCATGTTGGGGGGCTGTCTGTAAGTGAGGACTGGCTTGTCTCCCAAGGTCTGTGAGGGTGAGGGATCGTCCTTCAGGATAGGTTGTAGATCCTTGATGATGTGCTGGAGAGGTTTTAATTGGGGGCTATAGGTGACGGCTAGTGCTTTCTGTTATTTTCTTTGTTGGGCCTGTCCTGTAGTAGGTGACTTCTCGGTACCCTTCTGGCTCTGTCAATCTGTTTCTTCCCTTCACCAGGTTGTTATTGGGAATGGGCCACATCCATCCTGATTTAATTGGCCTCGTTAGCACTACAAAAAGTAATTTTCCCTCTGTTGATATTCACCCATTCTTGTCAACTGTTGGGAATGGGCCACATCCACCCTGATTGAATTGGCCTCATTACTATTGAACCCCTTCCCCCACTTGGTAAGGTAACTCCCATCTTTTCATGTGCTGTATATTTATACCTGCCTACTGTATTTTTCACTCCATGCATCTGATGAAGTGGGTTATAGCTCATGAAAGCTTATGCCCAAATAAATTTGTTAGTCTCTAAGGTGCGACAAGGACTCCTTTATATTGTGAGAGGGATGCTTCTGTTCCCAGGAACTCCATGGACACAACAGAGTTAGAGTGAAAAGAGTGCACAGACAACAGTAAGTTAAAATCTACAATTGCTTTTTCTTTAAAAATGTAAGACCACTTTGGACTTCGGGGGGCGAGAGGGGTGCGGGGGAAGAGTGGAACAGGGAGGGCACAACTTACTACCTGAGCTTTCTCTGGCCTTTCAGCCATTCCACATTCTGGAGGACATAACAGTTCTGGAGGTTCTCGAAAGGCAAAGAGACATTTCATTCCAAACCGCTGGGGGCAACACAGTGGTATATGCTACAGAAGTTTTCAAACTTATGGTGACTGAGCAGCATATGTGTGAGTGGAGTGGGCTGGTGACCTACACTGGTGGGCCCAGAAAATATGCCCATCATCCCTGCAATTTGACTACCTATCTGGAGTTCCTACTATGGGAAAAGCTTGCAGCTATCAGTATCTGGGATTGGGTCAAAATTCATAGGAGGAAACCAACAGGACGCTGCGCCAGCATCCATATGGATTACTGCCTCCTTATGGTTTCTGATTCAGCCTGCTGTGAATGCATGCAAACACACATGATAATACGGACTCTGAAAGATCTACACAGTCATCCTTCCCTTCCCCCCAGCATATTTCTGGACTACAGACAAACCCCTAGCCATACTTCGCACATTGATATTGTCACCTATGGACTACATTTAACCTACCTCCTGTAAAGTTTACTGTTTACAGGCGGTTTATTATGCTGTCGTTTGGTTGATTTGTATGGCAGGACGTACTAAAAGGAAAGGCAATACAAGGTTCTCACTTTTAACACCTCAGCACATCTTTGTAGGAATGTGACAGTTTCTATTAAAAATTTAATTTTGAATACTTGTTTCACTGCTATTTGTGCTTCCATTTTGAATTCCATGAGGTGAGGATGAGGACAGGGTGGGGTTCACAAGGTGCGGGCATGAAATCCACCATTAGTGGATACATGTTGCTGCCTGCAGCTTGTAATAAATTTGTATTGGGGCATAAGCCAGAAATCCCTCCCATCCATTATTAATAACAAAAGCTATGGAGCCAGAAATGTACCAGGCTCTGGGACTAATTCTGCCTCTTGTGTTTATGCTGCCAGTTCCACATAGCGGGCTGCTCCTTTGGTGGGTGGGGGGCATCTAAAAGCTCCTCAGAGTAGGGACCCAGGATTGCTGCAGCTGCTCTGGTGGCAGAGCCTTCTCGGCAATCAGTGTGAGCAGTAGAGTCACTTTGGTAGCTTGATCCATCACCTACTGGCTCCCCTCCAGTCCCAAACTGGATTCTGGGGTCAGAAGATTGCAGTTCAGGCTGGTATGAGCCACTGGGGGTGCCCAAATCTTGTCAGATTCCTCATAAGGGAGGCACATGACAAGGAGTTCCCAGAGGTGCAGTTCTCTTCCCTGGCTTTCTGGTAGTTGGTCTTGAGCCACTTAATCCAGTGAATCCCCAACACGGCCAGCTTGTCTATTTCTTGGTACACATGGTCATTTTGGGTACTCTGGCACTGCAATCAAATGTCTTGCTCACCTCACACCACATGTTTACCAGAATCTGACTGTAGTTTCGTGAGCGGTAGCAGCGTTGCTTGTCAAAGGCCTTTTTGTTGATGGCCATAGTTACTCAGGAGAGAGGTCCTTCTGTGATCAGAATAAAATGGAAGGGTTAAACGTTGAGCAGCTGTACTTGAACCAGGAGGTTCCTGCTGTTTCCGGAGGGTTTATTGGCTAGTCTTGAGATAGAAAGGCTAGGAACACTGGCCCATGGGATTGTAGGATACCATGGGCATAGTTATATGGGCCCGTGGTGCCCATGCTCCACCAATATTCAGGAATGTGGGCCCGGCTCCCCCAATGTTTGGGTTTATATTTTCAGAGCCGTCCCATCCATAGGATGGACCGGGGCAACCGCCCTGGGCCCCACGCTTTGGGCGGCCCCACGCTTCAGGGGGACGTGAGGTCCAGGGCGGCCTGGGGGGTTAGCTGGGGCCTGGCGCCGGCAGAAGCAAGTGACCTGGCCCCAGGCTGCCATACCCCGCCTCTTCCCACCTCCGCTCCGCCCGCGCCCCCAATCCACCCCTTCCCCCAAGCCCCCACCCCTGCTCCGCCCCCTCCCCACTCCCATTCCACCCCTTCCCCCAAGCCTCCTCCCCGCCTCTTTCCGGCTTCTACCCCCTCCCCCAAGTGATGCTGGGAGCCAGCAGAGCAGAGCATGGCCGACTGGGGCCTGGTCGCTTGCTGCTGCTGGCACCAGGCCCCCCTGCTACCTCCACAGGCCACCCTGGACCCTAAAGCATGGGGCCTGGGATGGTTGCCCCAGTCCGTCCTATGGATGGGATGGCTCTGCTTGGACCCATTCTGGGCACCACCAAAAATTATACAAACCTGGCGCCCATGAGCACAGGATCTGAGTCTGGGGGACCTGGGCCTGAGCTGTGTCCACACTACACAATGACAATGCCAATTTGCCTAGGAAACTTTAAAACATGTTTAAAAACAAATAGTGCCTGATGCTGTTCCCACTGAAGCCAAAGGGAAAAATCCCATTGATGTCAATGGGAGCAAGTTTGAGCCTGAATCTGACAGCACCAGTGATAAAAGGTGAGACACAGAGACTGCTTTAATCACCATCAGTATTTTCACACATAAACAGAATATTGGTCTTTGGTACCTATAGCCAAACTCTGCCTCTGAAGTATTCTCAGAACTGCCACTGTCCCTTTTAGCAGCATGCTAAGCCATTTCCCAGGTCCTGACCTGTCATAGAATTACTTCAGTATGGGAATATTTAAACTAACAGCATAAAAAGGAAAATAGGAGCAAACGCCTCTGTCTCCTAAAACTACAGAGACTGAAGCCCACTGGAAGTTAAAAGCCTGTATACTTTTGAGGATCTGGGCCTAAGTGTTGCTAACAAACCTGGAAATTCAGGCCTTGCAGAGTATCAAGGGCTTATCAAGATTAATATACAGCACCTGCTGATGCCTATTAAATAAGGCCTGATAGCTTAACTAGCTAGCTGATCTCAATTACAGATTCTCTCTTTTGTGCTGCTAATAAATAAATGAACTAGGAGCAATAAACTTGAACCATACACAATCGAAATTTGTTCTCCGTCCAATTATTCTGATTCTAATAGTCCTTTAGAGGCGCTGGCAAGAAAGGGAGCTCACATTTTTAAAAAATTGTCTATAAATGCAAATTATCCATCAATAGAATGTGATATGTGTTAATGTGGGATATTTATTAATATTAAAGTTAGTATATTTATTAAAGTGTTTGTTATTCCCAGTTGTTTGACTGCTTTGTGCAATATTTTTTGCAAAACAATTTCTATTCATGATTTGCTATTTTTGCTGTATCATAGCTCATCTGAATCACACGTGCTTGTCTCTCTTTCCTGACTGGATGACCTCAGTGTTAAAACTAGGAGTCCCTTTTCCAGTTCATAATTTATCTTCAAACAAGGTGTGATTTTTTACAAAGGTACCCATTATTAGTAAATGTCTGATTAATCTTTTTGTGACTAAATCATAGATTTTCATTATGCTGGAAATACTTTTGAGACATTTACATTCTTGCAAATATTTCTTATTATTATTATTTAGAATCATAGAATCATAGAATCATAGAATATCAGAGTTGGAAGGGACCTCAAGAGGTCATCTAGTCCAACCCCCTGCTCAAAGCAGGACCAATTCCCAGCTAAATCATCCCAGCCAGGGCTTTGTCAAGCCGGGCCTTATTTTGTGTTATGGTAGCACTTAGAGGCAGGGCCCCATTGTGCTAGGAACCAAGATGGAGTTTGATAAATTTATGAATGGGATTATAAAATGGAATTGTGTGTGATAGCAGGGGACTGGTTTCGATGACCCAAGAGGTCCCTTCCAGTTCTATGTTCTTATGGTCTTAAACTAGGCACTGAATGAACATATACTAAAGGGAGAGTCCCTGCTCTGAAGAACTTACTGTCTAAATATAAGACTATCAGCCATGGATGAATAAAACAGACAGGGAAGTACAAGGAAACAATACTAATCAGCATGAGAATTCAGTGATCCAGCAGTGTTCATACTGTTGTTGCTTTCCTTAAATATTCTTGCAACTAAAACCTTGCTCACCCAAATATTTGTGAAATAAAAGGGAGACTTGGTTAGTAGTGAAGTGAATCACTAGGTTTCATTCTCAAGAATACTCTCAAATACTTTTTTGTTGTATTTACCCAGTTCTAGTCTCAGCCCTCTGTAGGACAAATACCCTAGTTTCGCATTCAAGAATTTCCTTGCTCTGTTGCTGAGTCAATAGTACCGGTTGTGGTGTGGACACCTGGCTCGAATCATTTATATTTTACTGATTTTTTTCAATATATTTTTTGGAAGCTGGGAGACAAGAACTGCACATACTGGAGTAGATCCTTGGGACAAGCCAGAGTCCATTCAGTGCAGGACTCAGTGAGGGAGGGGACTGAAAGGGCTGCATCTTTATCTCTTCCTTTCCCTGATCCTGATCTCACTGGGGGCCATTTCCCCCCCCTGGTGCTAGATAGAGCAGCCTCAGGGCTACAAGGGAGTGGAAAATTCAAGGGCTATGATCTGTAGAGAGCAATACACAACACAGAACATCTTGATAGCAAGCAGAGGATTACATGTAATACAGATCCTCCTCCTCCTCTTCCACAGAAGCAAGTGAATTCCCCATTCAAACTGGCAAGCATCTCTCTTAGGCAGTCAAAATGTTACTACTAATCTACTTCAGAATGTGTATTTACCTTAGCAAAACTACATCTGCCTCTGAGCTTCTTATTCCAAAAAGGAAGGAGGACCTTAAAACTGAGGACAAGTGCTCTGCTTTCTCAGTAACCAAAATCACAAACGGGCTTGGAAATTAGGATAATGCATGCCAATTAAATCATGCAAACCATTTTTAATGGAAAAATGTAATTGCTTATTAAAATCCAGTCTGCCAGGTCACATTCATGTTTTTAATCAGACTAATTGCTCTTGCCTCTGAAATTTATGGGAAAGGCAGAGATATGAGCAATTGTCGTTGCAGTTTAAAACTAATTTATAACCTCCGCATTTGCACTGTGCTCTGCGGCAGCTTAGCTGAGGCTGTAAATACCTTCTAGTTTGACTAGATTCAGGGAGACAACAGTGTCTTGTAAGAATGGTGAAGTGTGGTAGTGCTAATGCTCTTGCTTCCTTCTGTAAATGCTAATCTGGTGTTACCAGGGATATGTCTGACAAAGAAGTGACAAATACATGTCCCCAAGAATTGAGGTTTTTTCATATTTGAGTGTGTGTGTGTGTGTATATATATATATATATATATATATACACACACACGCATCCCCATCTTTTGCTAAATAATAGTGTAGAACCAGAAGCTTGGGCCCTTGAAGTTAAGACTTCATGCCACATATTCCTTCTCTTCTCTTCCTCATGCTAATGAGCTGCCCACCTAGGCAGCAGTGACCATGAGATGGTTGAGTTCAGGATCCTGAAAAGAGGAAGAAAGGAGAGTAGCAAAATACGGACTTCAGAAAAGCAGACTTAGACTCCCTTAGGGAACTGATGGGCAGGATCCCATCAGGCTAATATGAGGGGGCAAGGAGTCCAGGAGAGCTGGCTGTATTTTAAAGAAGCCTTATTGAAGGTGCAGGAACAAAGCATCCCAAAGTGCAGAAAGAATAGCAAATATGGCAGGCAACGAACTTGGTTTAACAGTGAAATCTTCGGTGAGCTTAAACTCAAAAAGGAAGCTTACAAGAAGTGGAAATTTGAACAGATGACTAGGGAGGAGTATCCAAATATTGCTAGGGCATGCAGGGGTGTAATCAGGAAGGCCAAGGCACAATTGGAGGTACTGGTAGCAAGAGATGTGAAGGGTAACAAGAAGGGTTTCTACAGGTATGTTAGCAACAAGAAGAAGGCCAGGGAAAGTATGTGACCTTTACTGAATGGGAGAGGCAATATAGTGACAGATGATGTGGAAAAAGCTGAAGTACTCAATGCTTTTTTTGCTTCTGTCTTCACAGACAAGGGCAGTCCCAGACTGGTGCTGAGGGAGTTGGCTGATGTGATTGCAGAGCCATTGGCCATTATCTTTGAAAATTTGTGGCGATCGGAGGAGGTCCCAGACTATTGGAAAAAGGGAAATATAGTGCCCATATTTAAAAAAGGGAAAAAAGAGACCCCGGGAAACTACAGAGTGAGGTCGCCCTCACTTCAGTTCCTGGCAAAATCATGGAGCAGGTCCTCAAGGAATCCATTTTGATGCATTTGGAGGAGAGGAAGGTGATCAGGAACAGTCAACATGGATTCACCAAGGGCAAGTCATGCCTGACCAACCTGATTGCCTTCTATGATGAGATAACTGGCTCTGTGGGTATGGGGAAAGTGGTGGATGTGATATATCTTGACTTTAGCAAAGCTTTTGATATGGTATCCCACAGTATTCTTGCCAGCAAGTTAAAAAAGTATGCATTGGATGAATGGACTATAAAGTGGATAGAAAGCTGGCTAAATTGTTGGGCTCAACAGGTAGTGATCAACGGCTTGATGGCTAGTTGGCAGCGGGTATCAAGCGGAGTGCCCTAGGGGTCGGTCCTGGGGCCAGTTTTGTTCAACATCTTTATTAATGGTCTGGATGATGGGATTAATTGCACCCTCAGAAAGTTCGCAGATGACACTAAGCTGGGGGGGAGTGGAGAGGTAGATACGATGGAGGGTAGGGATAGGGTCCAGAGTGACCTAGACAAATTGGAGGATTGGGCCAAAAGAAATCTGATGAGGTTCAACAAGGACAAGTGCAGAGTCCTGCACTTAGAATGGAAGAATCCCATGCACTGCTAAAGGCTGGGGACCGACTGGCTAAGCAGGAATTCTGCAAAAAAGGAGCTGGGGATTACAGTGGATGTGAAGCTGTATATGATTATTCCCCTCTATTCGGAACTAGTGAGGCCACACCTGGAGTATTGCGTACAGTTTTGGTCTCCCCACTACAGAAGGGATGTGGACAAATTGGAGAGAGTCCAGCGGAGGGCAACGAAAATGATTAGGAGTCTGGGGCACATGACTTACGAGGAGAAGCTGAGGGAACTGGGCTTATTTAGTCTGCAGAGGAGAAGAGTGAGGGGGAATTTTATAGCAGCCTTCAATTACCTGAAGGGGGTTCCAAAGAGGATGGAGCTCGGCTGTTCTCAGTGGTGGCAGATGACAGAACAAGAAGCAATGTCTCAAGTTGCAGTGGGGGAGGTCTAGGTTGGATATTAGGAAACACTATTTCACTAGGAGGGTGGTGAAGCACTGGAATGTGTTACCTAGGAAGGTGGTGGAATCTTCATCCTTAGAGGTTTTCAAGGCCTGGCTTGACAAAGCCTTGGCTGGGATGATTTAGTTGGTGTTGGACCTGCTTTGAGCAGGGGATTGGACTAGATGACCTCCAGAGGTCTCTTCCAACCCTAATATTCTATGATTCTATGCTTGGGAACTGCTCTATATATTTAGCAGATGTAAATTCAAAGAAATGCACCTGCATTTCTAAGGCCTTATCTACATGGGGAAAAATGACTTTGATCTGGAACTCTCAGGGAGCTATTCCAGGAATCAGGACCCCCATGCAGTCTGCAATCAAAGACAGCACAACAGCTGTTCTGGAGACACCAAATTTCTGTGCAAAGAGAATATCTTTTTTTACAGGAACCCAGTTTCATTCACTGGAAATCACATTCTGAGGCAGGAACTCACGGACAGTAATTCTTTGCTCTAATTCTTGTTCACTGTTTTCATACGTGGGAAGTGTTTTTTCACATTTGGGACCAGTGACCTACATTTAAAAATTTAAATCAGTTTTTGAGGTGTCAGAGGACCAAAAAAAGCATCTCTGATATGGTACATGTGGTTCACCATACTTGTACTTCACATTAAAGAATAAAATGGACTCACTGACCTATCTGCAGGGCACTCCCTGGGAGTCCTTTCAAGCTGTCACAGCGTGAGTCAGATCTATGGAGACCATTGGTTCCTTTTTCATTTTACTTTAAAATAAAAGTCGTCCAAACTGAAAGTTTGTGTTTGTGCTTTATTTCTGGAAAACCAATCACATTTTTAAAGCACAGTATAAAAAAAACTTGACAGCCTTTAAGCTAATGGTGCACTGAGACACAGCCTATCATGCTGACTGGTTCTGTCTCATAATTTCCTTGTACTATACCTATCTATCTGTTGTCTCTTGCCTTATACTTAGATCGTAAGCTAAGGGACTGTTTATATTGTTCTGTGTTTGTACAGCACCTAGCACAATGGGTCTGGTTCATGACATGGGTGTGTAGGTGCTGCAGTAATATAAATACATAATCATAATAATTATTTTCTAGTCATAGGTTTTTTTAAAGCACAAGAGATGCTGAGAGAACCTAAGCTGGAAGGTGCCGTATGAGCCAAAAGGCAGAAAAAACATTATAACTAAAAAGTAGGCAAATGTAATTTCTGTAGTTGTCACCAGAAAACCCAAAGTGTGATTTCTCTCAGGGCAAATGTTTGTTGCAGCTGACTTCCAAAAAATAGAAATTAATAATGGAAAGACAGGTGCAAAATTTGGGCCTGATGCATCTTCTGTTGAAGTCAGTGGGAATCTTTCCAATGACTTTAATGATGGTTGGATCATGGACTATATCTGTAATGTAGGTGTAGTAATGGGTTAAAACTTATAGACCAGTGCACTAATGACAAGGTGAACACGAATTGAAAGCAAAAGCTGCTGCAGGTTGTGGGGTGCGTGGCTTGCACACAAAGGAATGATGCAAATGTTGATTTCTCTAATCCAAATCTCATATGAGCTTTATTTTTCTGTGCTGCAATCTTTGTTGCAGGTGGTGCTGCCCTGAGGAGCAGGGAGATGACAAAGAATAGAACAGGACTGGAAATGAATTGAGGTATATGAGATGAGGTTTGATTTTACATTCAGAGTATATGCATATATTCTGCCACACGAGCCTTGAGCAATCAGGAATGTCATCTGTATGTTTGTGAAGCTTCCTGAATGCTATATAAGGGAGGTGGTGATGTGAGGAGACACACTGAGCATCCATTTGATTTTAATAAAACATTTCTTATGTTCCAGGGGAAGCTTTACTGGGTAAAGAGGCTTAGCTGCTTCTATGAAAAATCTATTATTTTACCAGTGTGGGGGGAAAGGGTATGTCAGAGAACACATACAGACATAGACAAGCACAGACCCAGATACACACACACTTTTTGCCTGTCCAAGAAGGCAAATTTCTATTCAACAGAGGAGTGAGGAGAGAGGCCTGGGGCACAGTCATCTATCTGAAGAAGTGGAGCTGATAGAGGAGTCCCATACATTTAAAAATGGTGAGGAAATAGAAGAGGGAGTCACCTTCTTCATAGTTTCTCTGTTGCCGTCTCTCCCTTTTTTTACTAACCTCACTGGATTTTGTACAAGGACATTTTTAGGTCAGAGTTGTTGTTTTTAATTAATACATTTTCCCCTCAAAAACAGAAACCTAAAAAAGGAAAAAAAGGCTTCTTGTAGTTCTCCTTAAGTGGAATCCCTTCTTCAAAGTATGTCAGATAGTGATCTCATAAACAGCTGTCAGTTCTGGCAGGTGGCAAGAAGCCTAGAATGTACTATTCTTAGATCAAGAAAATATAAGTAGGTCAAGTTACAGTGGTTCTTGTAAACATCATCTCCACGAGAATCAAAAACCGATACAAGGTCAGAAAGTTCTACTAAGCTGAGTACAGAGAGGAAAGAATGACAGGGTAGATTTAGTCTTAAAATATCCATCCTTCTGTCTAAACTCAAACTTTAACAAATTAGTTTTGTTTTATATTCTGTCTGCAATGGAACAGTCTGAGAAAGTTTTACACCACAGAGCCTTCACTAAGGCAATTGGGACAATGGTTTGGGGAGGTTTCGTTTATTTTAGCAACCTAAAGGAAAGCCAAAGAGATCAAACAGACCAAAAAGGAAGTTGCACCTTGATAACTACTTAATGTTTGCTAGCAAAATATAATGCCTGAGGACTGTAACAAGCATATTAATTACAGCACTTCAGAGTCTTATTTTATGGTATCTATACTGGTGTGCCTCTAAATTCTTCACCTGCCTCTGGAAATTTAAAGTTTAGCTCTTTGCAGGTGCTGTTGTGATACAGCCAAGAACTACTGACTCCAATCTACAGATGGGGAAACTGAGGCACAGTGAAGTCCAGGGCCAGATTCTGCAACTCTTGCTCAGGTTTGATTAGCCTCCTCATAGAGTAGGGTACTAATTAGCAGAATAAGGGTGGCAAAATTTTGTCTTTAAGTGGTTTGCCCATGGCTGGTCAATGGCAGAGACAGGATTAGAACTCAGAAATGCCTAGTTCCTAGTCTTATTATCAGGCCAGACCAGTCTTTTTTTCTGCAGAAATTAACTGTTTTTTCTTTCATTTCTGGTGATCACTTCCATAAATACAATTAGCTGTGATCTATCCACCTACCTACAGGTTTTTTTTTTAATAGTGCCCATCACCATTGTATCTAAGCCCTTATACATCGTCTCTCACTTTCCCATCCCGGTCAGTCTCCCAACATATTTTGAGCTTCTTATACCTTCTGGTTGTGCAATATCTGGCCAGAACTGTAGGGGCACAGGGCTGCCCATGTAAGGCTGCCCACCCAGAGCAAGTCTCCTGAAAAGGAGGAGTTAGGGGCAGGAACAGACTGAGCAAGCTGGTCAGCAAGGCTGGCTGGTTGCACAGGATAAGAGTATGTTGCATCTCTTAAAGTGCTGTAGCAAACTACTCTCTCCTACCCCTCAGCACGGCCAGGGAGCTTCAGGAGTCAATGTGCCTCTGGAACAGAATGTCTCCTGATGCCCCAGCTGGGGTGCAGTTCTGCACTGCCTCTAACTATGGGCTGTGGCTAAATGCTATGTGCACCATTGAAATCAATGGGAAATGGCCACTGACCCAACACTTCCTTACTGGGAGGAGATGGACTCACAGCCTCCAGGATAACCAAGCATTCTGCACAGCGTGAAGCATTCAAACGCATTTACAAGAATCAACAAAATTCCAAGGCTGAAAATAAAGTTAATGCTGTTATTCAGCTCCTGTTGTCACTTCTAATAGACACACTCAGGCCTTGGCTACACTTGCAGATGTACAGCACTGTGAGTTAAACCTGACTTCGTGCAGCTGAGTAGGGAGAGCACTGCAGTCTGTCCACACTGACAGCTGCCCAGCGCACTGTCGTGGCCACATTTGCGGCAATTGCCGCACTATTGGGAGCAGTGCATTATGGGCAGCTATCCCACAGAGCACCTTTTCCCGTTCTGGCGCCGTGGGTTATGGGAAGGGGGTGTGGGTGCGGGGGATTCTGGATCCTGTCCCAATGCCCCGTGATGCATCGCTTCGCATCCCAGAAATCCCTTTGTTTCCGTCCACCTTTGGCGCCATCTTTCAACGGTTTCTGTGCAGCGCGATCTGTCTGCGGGAAATGGAGTCCGAACTGCTGAGGCATATGCTGATGAGTCTCGCCAGCACGTCACGTTTGGCTGTCGAACTATTCCTTAAGATCCAAAGTGACAGTGAGAGTGAGGGTGAAGAGTCCGACGATGCTATCGAGCCGCGTAACGCGTACGACACAAAATTACTTGTGGCATTCACGGACATGCTCAGCACCGTGGAACGCCGCTTTTGGGCTTGGCAAACAAGCACCGAGTGGTGGGATCACATCGTCATGGAAGTCTGGGATGACGAGCAGTGGCTGCAGAACTTTCAGATGAGAAAAGCCACTTTCATGGGACTGTGTGAGGAGCTTGCCCCCACCCTGTGGCGCAAGGACACAAGATTGAGAGCTGCCCTGCCAGTGGAGAAGCGGGTGGCTATTGCAATCTGGAAGCTGGCAACTCCAGACAGCTTCCGGTCAGTCGCAAACCAGTTTGGAGTGGGAAAGTTGACCGTTGGAATCGTGTTGATGCAAGTTTGCAAGGCCATTAATCGCATCCTACTCAGAAGAACCGTGACTCTGGGTAACGTGCAGGAAATAGTGGATGGCTTTGCACAAATGGGGTTCCCTAACTGTGGAGGGGCGATAGATGGGATGCACATTCCTATTCTGGCACCACCCCACCTAGGATCCGAGTACATTAATCGGAAGGGGTATTTCTGTATGGTTCTCTAGGCGCTTGTGGATCACCATTGACGTTTCATTGACATTAACACAGGCTGGCCCGGAAAGGTGCATGATGCACGCATCTTTCGGAACACTTGGCTGTTCAGGAAGATGCAGGCCGGGACTTTTTTCCCAGAGCGGAAGATCACGGTAGGGGAAATTGAAATGCCCATTGTGATCCTTGGAGATCCTGCTTACCCGTTAATGCCGTGGCACATGAAACCCTACACAGGGAGCCTTGACAGCAGCAAGGAACGGTTCAACTACAGGCTGAGCCGGTGCCGAATGACTGTGGAGTGTGCCTTTGGCCATTTAAAGGGCCGCTGGCGATCTCTGTATGGGAAGCTGGACTTGGCCAAAAGCAGCATCCCCACGGTTATATCCGCGTGCTGTGCCCTCCATAATATTTGTGAAGGGAAGGGTGAAAGCTTCACTCAGGCATGGACCTCTGAGGTTCAACACCTGGAGGCTGAATTTGCACAGCCAGAGAGCAGGGCTATTACAGGGGCCCAGCGCGGGGCTGCAAGGATTAGGGTGCCTTGAGAGAGCAATTTGAGGCTGAAAACCAGCGGTGATATCTGGTGCTCTGCACGGGAGTGAAGTGCAGTAGTTCCAGTCTTTAGGAATCAGTGTCTGCTAAGCAGACAAGCAGACTTGCAGTGCCTGTTTATTTCCTGGGCTAAGGAGCCTTTTACTTTATGCAATAATAAAGAATGTTTTCAAAGCCAAAGAATCCATTTATTGAAAAGAAAAAAAAATTATTTATTGAAAAGAAACAAGGGGGTGGAGTGGGGAACGGTACAATCACAGATTCGCGTATGTCCTGTCTGGTGTGCTGTGCAGTGAGTGCTGCACTTCAGGACAGCTATACTGCATGGTGATGGGGATTGAGTGCAGAGGGAAGGGTCGTGGTTTTCAGGGCTGGGTGGTCAAGATACTGGTGTTGGAGGCAGCAGGTGGCTTGAAGAACACAGAAGTTGGGGAAAGTGGGCTGGAGGTGACAGTGGGGCACAACGGAAAGAGTTTTGGGACAAGGGCTGTGGGGGGGGGTGGCGTTTGCGTTTGCGGTACTGCTCCTCTTTCTGTATGGCTACCAGCTCCTGGATAGCATCTGCTTGGCACTCCAGGATGCTTATGAGCCTATCAGTGCTTTGCTGCCGGTGCGCTGCGTTTTCCTGGCGGATCCTGTTTTCTCTCTCCCTCCAGTCCTGTGCTTTCTCATTCTCTTTAATAGATTGCCGCATCATAGAATCATAGAATATCAGGGTTGGAAGGGACCTCAAGAGGTCATCTAGTCCAACCCCCTGCTCAAAGCAGGACCAATTCCCAACTAAATCATCCCAGCTAGGGCTTTGTCAAGCCGGGCCTTAAAAACCTCCAAGAAAGGAGACTCCACCACCTCCCTAGGTAACGCATTCCAGTGCTTCACCACCCTCCTAGTGAAATAGTGTTTCCTAATATCCAACCTGGACCTCCCCCACTGCAACTTGAGACCATTGCTCCTTGTTCTGTCATCTGCCACCACTGAGAACAGCCTAGCTCCATCCTCTTTGGAACCCCCCTTCAGGTAGTTGAAGGCTACTATCAAATCCCCCCTCATTCTTCTCTTCTGGAGACTAAACAATCCCAGTTCCCTCAGCCTCTCCTCATAAGTCATGTGCTCCAGGCCCCTAATCATTTTTGTTGCCCTCCGCTGGACTCTCTTCTTGCAGCATGTCTTCTTTGCTTTTTCGCGGTCTCTTCCTGAGTCTTTGTAGTCTCTGAGCAGGCGATAGGAGGGACGGCTGAGGTCTCAAGGTTGATGTAGCTGTATAGGCAAAATGCAACATTTAACAGAGGCAGCATTGTTTATACCAGACAGAGTAATGATTCCCCCCATACTTAAGGAGTAGAAAACACACAGGGTCTACACAATAGCATAATTTTCCCGTCTGAAACAGAGCACACATATCCCACGGGAGCCTCAAAATGGTGAATAAGGGGGACTGATTGTTTCAGAGCTGCACTGTACTCTGGGTTTCTGTGCCTTGGGGAGAGCCAACAGCTTCAGGGGGCACCTACACTGAACACTGTCCCAACATTTTCCACAGGAGTTCGTCCTGGACGATATCTCGCTGCTGAGTGTGACCTGGGAAGCAAGGGAGGGTCTTCTACTGCAATGCGGCTTCCGCCCTGGCCCATATGCAGCTTGCCTGTGTGCAGCAATGGTCCCCCTGCCCCTCACGGCACAGTGGCATGGACACGTTAGCCTCGCTGGGACAAGGACCACGGTGGCTCTCCCGATAAACTTGTGCAAGCGCATTGCACACGTTCTGGATGAGACATTCGAGGAGATTACCAAGGCCGATTACCGCGATGTGATAAACCATATCAATGCACTATTCCGCATCTAGGCATGCATGCCTAATCCTCCTCTCCCAAAGAGCCCGCACCGAAAAAATTCCTTCCCGAAAAAAAACCCCGTTTACCGGGAACCTGCTCTTCTGTTTGTCCTCCACCAAGTACTGGCTACCTTCCTCCTGGCTCGAGAAGAGCTCCTGGCTGCATGGCTCCAGGGATTCTGGGGTGTCTCCATCCGGCCCACCACCATCACTCCCATTTTCCTCCTTCTCCTCTTCCTCCTCCCCCCCCACTCCAGCTCTGAATTGTCCATGGTGGTGCTCGGAGTGGAGGTGGGGTTAACCCCAAGTATCGCATCCAGCTCTTTGTAGAATCGGCAGGTCGCGGGGGGAGCGCCCGAGCGGCCATTTGCGTCGCGGGCTTTGCGGTAGGCACGCCGCAGCTCCTTGACTTTAATCCTGCACTGCAGGGCGTCCCAGTCATGGCCCCTTTCCATCATGTCCTTTGATACCTTCCCGAAGGTATCGTAATTCCTACGGCTGGAGTGCAGCTGGGACTGTCCAGCTTCCTCCCCGCAAACACTGATGAGGTCCAGCAACTCGCCATTTCTCCATGCTGGGGCTCGCTTGGCGCGTGGAGGCATGGTCACCTGGAAAGATTCGCTGATAGCACTCCACGCCACGCTGGGCTGAGCAAACAGCAAGGGGATTTTTAAAATTCCCGGGGAATGTAAAGGGTCGGTCACATGGTTGGTTACCTGAGGCCAGGGCAGTAGAGTTTGAACTGATGACCAGAGTGGCTAGAACAGGCATTGTGGGATACTGCCGAATAATTCTGGAGGCCATTCACAGCGCATTGGGTGGCCACACTGGTGCCGGAGCGCTGCAGCGGCAGCGCAATACTCGCTATTCCTCTCGGAGAGGTGGAGTACATGCAGCGCTGCAACCATGGAGATACAGCGCTGCAAATGCCTTGCCAGTGTGGACGGGGAGTGAGTTACAGTGCTGGGGGAGCCTTTACAGTGCTGTAACTCGCAAGTGTAGCCGAGGCCTCAGCCTTGACTGGGCTTGTACAGAGAGTCAGCAATTTCTCACCTCTCGCTTTCTTTTTCATGGCCATGTATTATACCTCCTGCTTGCTCCTCAACATATAGACCTAATTAGAACATTTGCAAATTGAAATATTTTAAATTATTTTAAGTTTATGGTAATCTTTTCCACAGTGAATTGGATGCAGATTTTAACCCTGCCTGCTTTCATTTATTTTCAGGCTTTATTCCATATTTTATCTCTTTGCTTCTGGGCTGTTCCCAACAAACGTCTTAAATCTTTTTCTAGTTTCTTACCCATTAAAATTTTGTTTCTATTCTTATTTCTCTTTGGTGTTATGTTATACCTTAGGGATCTCCTCTCCCTAGATCAGGCATTACCTAGCTTCTTCTCAAGCTTGCATTTCAATAGGCACAAGACCCTTTTCAAGTAATGTTCAGCTATGCATTCTCAACTGTTATTTTTTACTTACAGACATAGAAGACAGAGATTAATGTTCCAGACCTTTATAGTCACCTTGAAAGAGGCAGTGATCCAGGAACATCAGTCGCTGTTTTGCATTTGTAGGGATCACCCTGTGCAAAAGGGAAACTGCATGAGACAGAACTTCTGTATTTAATGGCAAAGGTACAAGCAAATATCACTCCAGAAGGATGTTTTAAAGTAATCCAGGTGGACAAGTCACCATGAGAAAAATAAGCAAAATCTTTCTGTGACTGATACTTATAATACTATTATAACTGAATCAAGTGACCCAGTTACAGCCGGGTTGTTCCTTGCCCTCATTAAAACATAGTTAAAATTGTAGCACAGTTGAGAGCTAACTGTATCCCAGAAACCCAGTTAGTCTTTGACAGTCCAGGATTTTCATGTGGATTTTCACAGAGCTGCCAACTCTTGGAGATTTTATTATTAGTCACATGATATATAGTGTTTTCGCTTAAAGTTCCAGTTCCTAGAGTCATGTTATTACATCATAAACGTCAGATTTCATTTTAAACAAAAATTAAGTTTCTAGCCCTCATGGTTGCAGAGAAAAACTTCAAAATATGAATCTTAAGAGCTCAAAAACCTGAAGGCAAATAAAGAGAATCCCAGATTTATTTATTTTCAAATCTCATGATTTTTTTGAAGTCTTGAGGTTAGCAGTACTGTGATGATGAGGTCCCAGGTAGTGCCTAGTCACAATACAGCTTTTTAAGGGGAGGGGACAACTGTGCTGTAACCAGCTACCCTGTCTCAAATATAGTTTTAGTGTAGATGAGACCTACAGGCAGATGTACAGGTGAGTCAAACAAAGCAACTTCAAGTAACAGAAGTAAATACAGACTCAACTACAACTACAAGAATGTGCAATTCTGGAACTTTTTTGAATATTAAAGAAAATGACACCAAAATAGGGATCGGAGTGACTGAGACGATCACAGCACAAGTGGCTAAAATTCTGCTGATGAGCAAACAAAAACCAGCTAAGGTTAAACCCGATAAAGGTCAGCTCATCTGTGGCAAATTAAAAAAACAGCCTTGTTCACAAGTCAGAGGGGTTAAAGTGTGGTCCTTTCCTCAAGAGCAGGTTATTATTCCAAGTTTTTATTGTGAACATGGAAATTGCTAGTGGCGGGAGACACAGAACTGAATCCCTTATTAATTTGCATAGGAAAGAAGCAAGTGGTTATTGGCAGAGCTCACTGCATCAGGTGTTGAAGCAGCTGTTCAAAGTACTGTCTAGTTGTCCTTCTTTTTGAATCTGCTGTATAATTGTGCTTCAGGAGCAAAGGTTTCACTTAAAACAATTAAACCTCTAGCCTTTATAGTTGCAAAGATAACCTTCAAAACATGAAATGAACATATATCAAGGCAGTGATGTCCGCCCACGTCTACAGACAGCCTGAAACAATCACTCTGGCCTGGTCTACACCTAAAACTTAGTTTGATCTAGCTACATTGCTCAGGTCTGTGAAAAATGTCATGCCTTGTGTGATATAGTTAGGTCAACCTAACCCCCAGAGTAGGCGCAGCTCGGTTGATGGAAGAATTCTTCCATCAACCCAGCTACTATCTCTCAAGAGGGTGGATTTACAGTGATGGAAACCCCCCTTTGTTGCTGTAGTGTCTACGCTTCAACAGCGGGTTAGCTGCACCATGGCAGTTGTGCCACTGTACTGCTTGCAGTGTAGCCATCCTCTCTGAGAGAGGTACAGATAACCACATTCATTTCAACGGAGTGTTAATTCTGAAGCTTAATGATGTCAACATTGTTAATGAATGGAAAGCAGAAACATCAAGATAACGCATTTCCCTATCATTGTGTGATGTAGTGGAAGATATTGCGAAGAGATGTAGTGGGATAGGTAGTTGTTGTCAAGGTTTGATGGGGTATGGAGTGACGAACTCAACCCCAGTTGCCAAATTTAATGTCACCTCTGGCCCTGTCCAAGACAAAAAAGAGAAGACACATCCCCTCCTGGGTAACAGGAGGCATGTCTACCCATCTGCCAAACCCTCAAGCTTATCCCTTGGCAGCTTCTCTGATGCTGTGACAGGAATCGGCAGAAAGCTGAAATGTGAGAGTATGGCTGCAGCATAAAATATATTAAATCAACATATTTAAAGAAGAGGTACTGTACGGATCACACTGCATTGGACTATGGGTGAGAGGGCGGGGTCAGTGCCACATAAATCAGGCCTCTCTGCTGCATAGGTCATTCAAACCTGGCACATCATTTGAAACTAATGTTCCTCATAGGACGGAGGCACTGGTAACTTAGTTAACAGTTAGTTTGAATAATTTAACTACTATAAGTTATATATATGTACTTTTATACTTTGTGCCTAATATAGAGGTAAAATAATTGCTCTATTCTTACTTTAAATTCCTCTGTTAGGCATCCTAGGATTGCAATAGTTCTTTTGGCCCCAATGTCACACTGGGTGCTCATGTTCAGCTGATTATCTACCATGACCCCCAAATCTTTTTCAGAGTCACTGCTTCCCAGGATAGAGGCCCCCATCCTGTAAGTATGGTCTACATTCTTTTTTCCCCACATGCATTCGTTTACAAGTAGCCATATTAAAATGCATATTTTGGGCTTGCGCCCAGTTTAGCAACTGATCCATATCGCTCTGTATAAGTGACCTGTCCTCTTCATTATTTACCAACCCCCAATTTTTGTGTCATCTGCAAACTTTATTGATGATGATTTTGTTTTCTTCTTTATGTTTGGTCTATGTTTAATAAACAAGGAGTGGGACAGAATCCTATAAACACCTTGTCACTCACTCAGAGGGGCTCGAAAATGCCTCATCTGAAATAAAATACATCCTGCAGAGACTAGTTTCCTGCTTTTCTGTGGCAATGGGACCCGATGAATAACTATCAGTGCTGAAGATGTGAGAAGCACAAGTGTGACACTGGACACATACTGTGGGCATGCCCCTGCCTAATCTTAATATAGAACTAGATGAGTGAAGTTCTGAAATGTGTACTAGGACACCAACACCTGGGTTTACCATTTCAGTACTATTAAACAACTTCAAATTACAAGTCAGTCCGTCCCAAGAAAACAGTTGGTAGCTAGAGCACTATAATGTGCTAAAAGATTAATGCTACCCAGGTGGTGCATCTGCTCCCCTACACTAAAAAACTGTGGATGGGAAACCGCATCCTTTGAAAAATTAATAAACCAGCTAAAGGACAACCTGGCTAAAAACAAGGGGCCCATTTTTCAGCTTTCCATTCCTGCACTGAGCAAAGGAATGGGGAAGGGAGGAGGAGGAGGTGGGGGACATGGCTTTAAGCCACCTTAGTGCTCAGGCTTTGGGGCTACTGGTGCCCCAGGCAGTTAGTCTCAAGGCTGCTCTTACTTATGTTCCATTTTCCATGCCTCCAAGGAGTCCTGGGTAATTGAGATTAACCATAGGGCAGTTTGCTGTGGCTACCTTTCCATTCTGAGACTTCTTTTCCTTAACTTCAATCCCAATGTGCCCTACACAGGGGGCTGGGAATAGTGCCAGAGCAGAACCCTTAAACCAGCCCGCAGTCCACTGCTTGGATTGGGTAATTCAACCTGCATACTTTGTGTTTGGCTGCAGGCTTGCACTCCAAAGTCTCAGCTTTCATTTAAAAACCAAACTTTCTAGCTGTTGCAGCAAACCCCTGAAAATGTGACCTGAGTGTCAGTATGTGCCTGAGTCTGCAGAGAGTCTGAAGCAACAGAGGGTATGAACTGCCCTCTTCACATCAAGGAGGTGTTAACTCAGGTGCAAATGACAAAATGTCTACACTGTTAATCATTTCACTGCTGCTCAAAGCACATGTGTAAAAGAAAACAGGTTCCCAAAACAACCTATTTTCCTAATCTAGACAAGGTTACAGCGAGAAGGTGTAGGGAGAACTCCTAAAATGTGAGCTTTTCCCTTTCCTACAGGCCATGCAAACGCCTGTTCTCAATTTCAGGTGACGTTGTAAATAAGGCCGCGGCTACACTCGAAACTTCAAAGCGCTGCCACGGGAGTGCTCCCACAGCAGCGCTTTGAAGTGCGAGTGTGGTCGCACGCCAGCGCTGGGAGAGAGCTCTCCCAGTGCTGCAGGTACTCCACCTCCCCAAGGGGATTAGCTTACAGCGCTGGGAGCCAGGCTCCCAGTGCTGCGGCACTGTTTACACTGGCCCTTTACAGCGATGTAACTTGCTGCGCTCAGGGGGGCGTTTTTTCACACCCCTGAGCGAGAAAGTTGCAGCGCTGTAAAGCGCCAATGTAGCCATAGCCTAAGAAGCGGACAGCATTATCTCCCATAAATGTAAACAAACTTGTTTGTCTTAGCGATTGGCTGAATAGGAAGTAGGACTGAGTGGACTTGTAGGCTTTAAAGCTTTACATTGTTTTGTTTTTGAGTGCAGTTACGTAACAAACAAAATCTACATTTGTAAGTTCTGGACACTCACCAGGCTACTGTGTTTGGACCCTGGGTCCGTGTGCTTTTTTGGTCACTAGGTAGTCTCTGGCACACTTCCTTGGCACACTCTCACTCTGATACCCCTCATTGGAAGTGGGGCCCCACAGCACTCCTGGAGCTTAGGCACATCCTTCCCCAGAGCTCTACCTCAAGAGCACTCTGGTTTACAGCTCCCCTCCTCAAACCATCACACCTGATCAGTTCACCACCTTGGAAGGCTTTGCCTGGATGAAATGGCGCAGTATGGAAACCTGTATATTTACAGCATGATGGCAAAAATAGTCAAGTTTAGGCATCTAAATCCATAATTAGCCACCTAAATAAAAGTGACTTGATATTGCTGAGCAACCCCAGCTCCCACTGACTTGAACTGGAGTTGGATTGCTCAGCACCTTGGCAAATCAAGACATTTTTATTGAAGTGCCTTAACATAGATTAAAGTCAGAGCGGCGGAAGCCCCCTAAAAGTGGGGGGCTGCTGGCACCCGAACTATGGCCCCATCCCCTGCTCTTCCCCTTGCCATGAGGTCCCGTCCCTGCACCACCCCTTCTCCCTGAGCCCCCACCCTCACACTGCTTCTATCCCCCAAGACCGCACCCCCGCTTGCTTCTCTTCACCCGCTCCCACCCCGTCGCTCGCCCTTATGGCTGGTAAAAAGTGATGGGGCCATGGCCCTCTGGACCCTGTTCCAGCACCCTTGATTAAAGTGTCTAACTTTAAGCATCTATATTTGGCTATATGCAGCCATATGTAGCACTATAAATCCTCATTTCTTTCACCAAACAATTAATATATCTTTTTGATTTCTTCTGATGTATTTCTCTACTGCATAGGGTGATTTTAGTTGCAGTCCTCAGGCCATATATGGACTCATTCTCTTGTCAGTTAGGTCAACTAAGTACATTGCGAGCTGACCCTTTGTAGCTACATTTATTAATACCATATTAGGAAATGAAGGCTTTTCTTCAATAAAATGTTATAGTGGATTATTCTCCTATACCCTTTGGGGGGTCATCTAACCATTCTAATGTTTCCTGACATAGCTTGTCATCTGAAGGAAAATTAAACCAAACTTTAGCTGAAATATTAAACCACAGCTTCTCCACTGTAATAATTCATCCAAACAAGTCCTTCTGAAGTCAGATAATGTCCACCTGGCTCTTAATTGAGCTCTTGTAGCCGATTGTGACAAGCATTCTTGCTGTCTGTGAAATAAATACAAGTTAGGAAGTGGTTACCAAGGAAACTTTATAGTGTAAAGAGATAGGGTAGCTATGGCAAAAAGATATCACAGCCCTATTATTCACAGTCTGCGTTTGCTGCAAGTTGTATTTTTGTTGTCTTTCAGACTTATGGAACAGAACAGTCTGGGAAATCAACCAAGTCACATACATATATTGAAATAGGCTCAATGTGGATACATATAATCACAAGCAGCAAAGAAAAGGATGCTTTGAATGCAGTTCTAACCAAGTACTAAAAGGTAACCTCTCTCTGGGATTCTGGAAGAGAGGGTGTTACAAAGATTGATTAGTCATTACCGTTCAGGAAATTATTATTAGTGTTACCCCTTTGTGACTGAACCGGTTAGCCAAAGTTTGGGGCCCTACAGGTTGTTTCCATTAGAAGGAGAAATTGATGACTGGGTTAGGCGCTTCTTTGATGCAGTCCTATTTATTTACAAAGAGTATGCCAAGTCTCTTTCTTGAACACTGGCAGAATGAAACAGCAGGGGGCAGTTTCTTTGCTCATAGCTCCAAGACCCTTTCAGCCAGCACTCAGCCCAATAAGTTCTCTCTCTCTCGGGTTTTCTCAGCACCACGCTCTCAGTGTTTGTTGAGGTGGCTGTGTCTGGTGCTTCCTTGCTGCCTTTTCTCTCATCTTCTCTAGTCCTTCTGCTGTTTCTTTCACTGAAACACAAACATTCCCACACACACACAAACCAAAATAGCCAGAAAAACCTGTCTGCCTACATGTGCCATTGTTTTTCACAGTTTCAGGGTAAGTGCCCCTCTATCCGCCCCTGTGTGGTGCACTCCAGGAGTGCCCAGTCAGGTCTCAGGTCTGCAGTCATTACCTGTCTCTGGGCAGAGATTCTTGTCCCATACCATTATGGCCGGAGGGTTTTAGGGCTACACAGCTCCCTTACACTGTAATATCCCCAGCAAGCTAGCCTGCCTAAAGGCCAGGGCCTATGTTTTGCTTTCTCTCTGAGGCTGTGAACATTGTATTGCCAGCAGTCACAAGCTACCACACAGCTCTTTTAAAGTAAGCACATTTATTCTTAAGGTAACAGCACTGAAAAGCAAACATAATAAAAACAATACACAGATTTAAACCCACACTAAACATACCAGGAGTCACCCATCAGTCTTATGGGGCCCCATTAGTCCAAAGTCCTTCCAACCCTTCTGCAAAATTGGGGTCCTGTGATAGGATAGCTAGCTCATTAAATGAAATGGGGTATAATTCTCCTGTTCCAGTCTAGCTGTGCCCTATTTTGGTGTAACGAGGAGGGTGGGGCTTCCCCTTGGGAGTTGTAACTGGGCAGACGCCTCAAAGGGGAGTTCAGAACCCAGAGTCCAGAATTCTGTGTGAGAGAGAGAGCGCACGAGAGCTTCGAGGGAGAGTTCAGTGCTCAGAGTTTAGAAAGGAAGAGTCCAGAGCCCTGAGAGCTCAGAGAATGAGCAGAGCTGGGCCAAGTGCTTTAGGGAGGGGATGCCCCGAAGGATGGAATGGTGAGAATTCCCTGGTTGAGCAGTGGAGCCAGACCAGGCTGCTGAAAATGGATGGCAGGGAGGCAGTCAGTCAATCAACTACAAAATTCCTCAGGCCAGAGAGTGATGGCTGGAAAGGGCTGAAGGCTGAGAACAGCAGAGGAAGATGCCTGCTGGCTTTCTGAGCTGGAAAGCTGAATGCAGAGGGCTGGAGGCTGGGGAATGATGAGGAGTGAGTCCGCTGATGTCTCCAGGCAAGAGCTGGAATTCTATCTGGAAGGGAAACAGGGCAGAGAAACACCCCAGCTGGAGTTAGATGTGGTGAGAGATGCTGGAACCATCCCCGGGTGCTGGGATGAAGCACGGTGAGAGACCCTGGGGTTGTGCTGGGAGCTGGGGTGAGAAGTTGTGAGAGATGCTGGAGCTATACCTGGTGCTGGACTGTTGAAATGAATGTACTGTTTGGTTTGTGCTAGATGGATTTTGGATTCTGGTAGTGGGACTTTTAGTAATTAATTAACACCACAAAAAGGGCTGTTTATATGCTCTGAAAGCGGTACTGAGTTTATCTGAAGAATCAAGAGGGAACCAGAGGTGAGGGGCCACTTGCAGGGCTTCCCTGAGGCCATAGAGAGGTGCATGTGAGGAGGCACATGCCAACAGGCCCCCTATGACGAAAGTTCATGTCTGTTTGCTGGTTTAGAAAGAACGCCCTGTGTCAGTTCAGACTCAGCCTTTTTATGCCAAAAGCCATTTCTTTGTTTGAGTCTCTGGAAAACCCAGTTTGAACCAGTATATACAAGCCTCCACAGGAGGTGGTACCCCTCTAGAGCTGTTTAGTCTCAGTGACTTTCATTAATCACCCACCACTGTTTTTTAGAGAGAAGCTGTGGTAACACTCCTCCCTCCCTCCTCCGATGGAATAAAACACAATTGTATGTAAAACATTCATAAATTTAATTCAGTGGGCCCCAAAGATACTGCCTAGAGTTGTAATATCTAATATGGCCTGTGTTTTGGGTGAAGGCCACTTACTTTCAGCTACATGATTATATTAAGGAGCTTAATGGCAATCTTCAATGAAGATCATTGGTTACACCTCCCAGTTTCAAAGAGGTTTGACCCAACCCTTCACATTATTTATTATCCATTCAGTGCAAGTGTATTTAGATGCGTTCCAGGGAGGAAGGCATGGTCTGTGCCCCAAAAGTCTTACAAAGTTGTCACTAAGCTGAAACCTGAGAGTCCTGGGCTCACACAGCTTTGGCACAGAAGCCTATACAATGTATTTCTGCCTACAATCTCCTTCAAAGATATGTTCAATGCATATATTGGTTGCAGAGCAGATGCGATGCTGATTCCAGTGTAAGGTTAGAACCCAGATGACTGTCCTTCAATAGCCATCTCTTTGCAAGGTGTGGATTCAGAGTTTCTAAAGTCAGAACCTAGTCACCACATTGCTCACACTGGCTCTCATCAACCCAGACCACAAAGTTTTACTCACACAGGTAGGTTAAGCAAGAAACAACCATAATACTAGGTGTTTTTTAATACAATACAGTTTTCTCATATTTTCTTCTGAAGAGTCTAGGAAGAAATTTGACCTGGTGCAATGGTTTTATTATCCATGAACAGTATTTAAGCATAGAGCTGCCGAGAGTCATTTACCATATGGAAAAAGTTATAGCTTGATCTCCATGGGTATTCAGAGCCTTTGAAAATCAGGTCATAGATATATTGTTAACTTAAGGCTCTGTAAAAACAAATAACTTTGCTGTTTTTAAAAAACAAAACACTAAAATATCATTTAATTATAGGTGCAGCATTTCAAGGCTTTATTCTTTCTGCCTTTTTGATGTTTTACTGAAACTGTTCCAAAGATTTTGCAACTATGAAGAGTAAAACTGAAAGTTTTTATCCACTTATTTGGTGACTTTTGGCACCTAGACCCATCCAGAGTTTGTAAGAGCAGGTAAGGCACAAGTGACAAACTGAATAAAGACTTAATCCAAAACCCATTGAAGTCAATGGAAGGACAGTGAGCTTTGGATCAGGACTTAGAAGAAGGCTATTCTGTTTTAGCACATCACAAATAAAAATCACACTAAATCTGAACTTTTGCTGTATTGATAATTTTAGATTTCTCAGGAAACATAAGAGCGGCCATACTGAGTCAGACCAAAAGTCCATCTAGCCCAGTATCTTGTCTTCCGACAGTGGTCAATGCCAGGTGCCCCAGAGGGAATGAACAGAACTGGTAATCATCATCAAGTGATCCATCCCCTGTTGCCCATTCCCAGCTTCTGGCAAACAGAGGCTAGAGACACCATTCCTGCCCATTCTGGCTAATAACCTTTGAGGGACCTATCCTTCAGGAATTTATCTAGTTCTTTTTTGAACCCTGTTATAGTCTTGGCCTTCGCCACATCCTCTGGCAAAAAGTTCCACAGGTTGACTGTGTGTTGTGTGAAGAAATACTTCCTTTTGTTTGTTTTAAACCTGTTTCCTATTATTTTCATTTGTTGATCCCTAGTTCTTGTGTTATGAGAAGGAGTAAATAACACTTTCTAATTTACTTGCTCCTCACCAGTCATATTTTATAGATCTCTATCATATGCCCCCTTAGTCTTCTCTTTTCCAAGCTGAAAAGTCCCAGTCTTATTAATCTCTCCTCAGATGGAAGCTGATCATCTAGTTGGATCTCCTGCATAACACAGGCCATTTCACCCTATGATTTCTGAATCAAGCCAAGTAGCATTTGGCTGAGCTAGAACATCTCCTTTAGCAAGTTACAAAATCTTGATTTAATATCTCCAAGTGATGGAGAATTCATCCTTTGGCAAGCTTGGGTACTGGTAACTCTTTGTAGAACTTCTATAACCACAAACCAAAATGAGGTTAACCCCAAACATGCCTAATTTTAAGAGTTACACACAGAGCAGAGGAGGGCGCTCCAAATTAAGAATGTGGCAATTGTTGGATATCTAACATTTTTATTTATATAGTTGTATTTACTATATTATTTTCCTGTTGGTGGAGGGAATGTACTAGATCATTGTCTGAAAAATACATTGACTTCCTCTTGTCTTTCATCTTCCTTAATGCACTGTTACTTCTGTTCTTTCCTTGCATCACTCTGCTTAGGAAGTCCTTATATTTGGAAAGGGGTCTGCCCGGATGGATGCTGATGCCCCTGCTGAGTCTCATTAGGGATTAGGATCCAAAATAGGGTGTATCATTATCCCAGTTGCTCCATGATTTCCTTATTTAGGATATTGTCTCTTTTGTGTAACTACTAACAATAATCATCATTATGTTCAGGTTTATTTTTAGTCCTTTTTGCAATCTATGCACACGCTCCCTTACCTCTCCTTAGTGGAACTATACATGTTTCCATAAATCTTCCCATGCTCTCTGTGCATCAGAGGTTAGTGAATTACTCCCACATGAAGTTATATATAGATTTCTACCTACGTCAATCTCTGACAGGTATTCCTGAGAAAAGATGGAAGCACTGGGTGGGGGGAGGAGGGCACCGCCAGTTCCTCAGCTAGTATAAATTAGCCTAGCTCTTTTGACTGGCCCATTGTTTGTTTGTGTGAACTGCACATTGTAGTTTAAAGAAGACAAATTTGGCTGATTGTATTTTTCACACCCTGCCCTCCCTGTTCCCTTTGAAGCAGCTGGAACCCTAGACTTGCCAGGATGGAGCAATCTGCAGCCATCCTCAGGGGAAATAAAGGCTCTTTTTACTATCTTCTATCTGCACAATTGTACAAGGGCCAGGAACAGTCAAGCCCTTAATGTATACCTGGTTCAGTGTTCACTTTTTGTCTGTCCTTTTAAGCATATTGATGAAGTCTGATGGTGTCCAGTATGTATTTTCTAGGAACTCTGTGTCACCGTTGCCAGTTCTGTGTTTGTACAGAGCCTACAACAAGAGGGTACAGGTCCATGACTAGAGCTCCTTGGCACTAGGGCGCTACAAATAATAATAAAAGAGAGCTGAACACAATATGCTTTCCTTCTTAGTCAGCCTTTCCTGCAAGAGTCTGACCTTATGCCTTTCCAATGCTGCATCAATCAGAGGAAGTGACATCTTATTAAAAATCCTAATAAAAATCCAGAAGTTTATTTTATAAATATTTCATTGATTGTAAACAGCTGCTCTCTTGTGGTGATGCTAATAGCATTGCCCCAGTCTGCTGGGATTCTCATTTCCCTAATGCATGTTATGAGCACCACAGCTCTCTTGTAAACTGCCTCTCACCTGCATTAATAATAAGCACCAAGGGCTGTCATCATCCCCCAGTATAATTTTGTGTCTTGTTTCACTCATCCCCAAAGCATCAACAGAGGAGTTAAAAGGTGTGAAACCCTGGGAAATGGACTGGAGAGGGGAAATGCAACCCTAGGGTAGATTTGGATTGTGGAAAGTCCCCCACCCCCACACCACGATCAAAGGACAGGAGCAGAGGGAAAGTTTAGAGCTGAAATTTTGGTTTGGCATATAGTAAAATTTGAGGCCATTTGCAAAATTTGTATCTGGGTTCCGTTTTCAACATCCCCTAAAGTTCAGTGCAGACCCATTGTCTGTGGCAAGAGACTGTGCCCCAGTGTGTTTTAATCTATAATTTTTGCCCTGGCCAATCTCTAATATCTAAGCACTGTCTGCAAACCACATTAATTTGTTAGCTGATAATAACACACAGAGAGACGAGGATTGTTTATTTTAATATTTAAATACAAATCTTCATTTCACATCATTTGGGGCAGCATGTTTCATTTCAGACTTCATGGAGCTCACTCGGCATAAATGAACTACGACACTAGACAAGCATTAAAATGCACCCTCCCCCCATGACTTTATCTCTGGGTGTATCTAAACACTTGAAGGATGGCAGAGGGAGGAGAGTGACTGCTGAGCTAAACTCAGCTCCATCCTTGCTTTCCTTCATACCACAAGAACCTGAGCCTACTTCATGTTACGTAACGAACATGACACAATGCCTCTAGTTATAATTAGGGCCTGCTCATGCTCCAATTAAAGTCTGTGGTAAAAACTGACCTTAGTGGGAGCAGAATGAGGCCCTTAGGGTATGTCTACACTGGGATAAAAGTCCTGCTGCATGGCTACAGCTGGCCAGGGCCATAAAAGTTCAATGTAGATGTTCAGGCTTGGGCTGGAGCCCAGGCTGTGAGACCCCTGCGACGGGGGGAGGGTCTCAGAGCCCAGTCTCCTGCCCAGGCTTGAATGTCTGCACTGCAATTTTTAGCCCCGCAGCTTGAGCCCTGCAAACCTGAGTCAGCTGACCCAGGCTCTGATACTCAGTGCTGTGGAGATTTTACAGTGTAGACATACTCTTAGTGGGCTAAGGAACATGAGGCAGGCCTATAACTATGAACGGACGATAAATGTAGCTGACTGAAACACGGCTGCTTAAATTTAAAGTCATGTTTGCTATTGCATTTCATATTTCTCTCATTTATTTGGCTTCTGTGTTGCTATGGTTACTTGTTACTGTTGCTCAAAAAAATCCATTTCAGTCCATCAGGGAAATACTGTATGTAGGCAGTTAAAAAACAAAACAACAGAAATACGGCATTATTTGTAGCAAAGCTCTCCAGACTGGCTCAAATCTATTAACTGAATACTGCAGGTACTGAGGTAATTTCCCACTTGGTTTGGGCTCGTAATATAAATTATGATCTTTGCTGATTTCTCTGGAGCTATACCCATCTATACCAGCTGAGTATCTGGCCTGGTAATTGAAAAGGCAATGTAATAATAATACTGTAATTAACCCCACTTCAGTGAGTGTTGTGACATATACTGGCCCCTCTGGTATTTGGTAGTGTGCTCTGTTTATCACAAGTTGTAGGTAAGCACTCCAGGGAATCTCACATACTATCTATATTTTTAGGCACAAATATTTTTCTAAAGCATCTAAGACTATGGTTGCATCTGCCTTTCTCACCATCTGCTAACTGTAAGTGCTGACAAACGAGGCAGTAGTCCACCCACTTCTGTGGGCAGTGGAGCCACTCTGATTGCCATGCTGTCTTTGTCCAGCCTCTGAGCCACTTCATAATTCGTCCAGGTGGCCTGAAGATGCTCCAACTTCTCACAGACGTTCTCATGTATTTGCATGGCAGCAGGCAGTGAAATGCTGCTCACAGCCATTATTAATCTGACTCAGTACCCCACTGCCACTGCTACCCCAGGACTCTGGCAGCAGGGCTCCGGGGGCTATTTAAAGGGTCGGGGCCGTAGAGGCAGCGGGAATTTGCCTACGGAATTTGCACTTTTTAGTTTGAGGCAGCCCTAGGTAAGGTATCTTCTGGACTCAAAATGGACTAGTCTAGTTCTCGGGGTGCTAAAGAAGTGCTTTACACATGAGGTGTTGGTATATATGTAAGTCGTTAATAGAGAAGGTGGCAGTAGATGGCTCTGAAGAACTATGTACTGTAGTTCATGGGCTTTGTGGGATCAATTACATTTCTTCCTGTTGTGCACCACAAGTGGCACCCTCTGTGCAGCTCTTTACTGCTTTAATTCTTTATTATGGCTGACGGGAGGCACTGAGTCAGATTAATAATGGCTGTGAGCAGCATTCCACTGCCTGCTGCAATGCAAATGCATGAGAATGTCTGTGAGAAGTTGGAGCGTCTTCAGGCCACCTGGACGAATTATGAAATGTGGGCATACCATGGATTTATATAGTGGCATTATAATATTTTCTGTCTTGTTATCTATTCCTTTCCTAATGGTTCCTAACATTGTCTTCACTTTTTTGACTGCTGTTGCACATTGAGTGGATGTTTTCAGAGAACTATCCACAATGACTTCAAGATCTCTTTCTTTAGTGGCAATATTTAATTTAGACCCCATCATTTTGTATGTATAGTTGGGCTTATGTTTTCCAGTGTGCTTTACTTTGCATTTATCAACACTGAATTTCATTTGCCATTTTGTTGCACAATCACCCAGTTTTGTGAAATCCCTTTGTACCTGTTCACAATCAGCTTTGTACTTAACTATCTTGAGTAATTTTGTATCATCTGCAAATTTTGCCACCTCATTGTTTATTCTTTTTTTCAGATCATTTATGAACAGCACTGGTCCCAGAACAGACCCTTGGAGTACACCACTATTTACTCGCTCCACTATGAAAACTGACCATTTATTCCTATCCTTTGTTTCCAATCTTTTAACCAGTTACTGTTCCATGAGAGGACCTTCCCTCTGATCCCATGACTGCTTACTTTGCTTAAGAGACTTTGGTGAGGGACCTTGTTGAAGGCTTTCTGAAAATCTAAGTACACTATATCCTATATTAGCTTTGTCCACATGTTTGTTGACCCCCTCAAAGAATTCTAGTAGATTGGGGAGGCATGATTTCCCTTTACAAAAGCCTTATTGACTCTTCCCCAACATATCACATTCATCTACATGTCTGATAATTCTGTCCTTTACTTTAGTTTCAACCAAATTGCTTAGTATTGAAGCCAAGCTTACTGGCCTGTAATTGCCAGGACTGCTTCTGGAGCCTTTTAAAAAAGTTGGCATCACATTAGCTATCCTCCAGTCATCTGGTACAGAAGCTGATTTAAATGATAGGTTACATACCACAATTAGTAGTTCTGCAATTTCATATTTGAGTTCCTTCAGAACTCTTGGGTGAATAACATCTGGTCCTGGTGACTTATTACTGTTTAATTTATCAAATTGTTCCAAACCTCCTCTACTGATACCTCAATGTGGGACAGTTCCTCAGATTTGTCACTTAAAAAGAATGGCTCAGGTGTGGGAATCTCCCTCACATCCTCAGCCGTGAAGACTGAAGCAAAGAATTCATTTAGTTTCTCTGCACTGACCTTATCTTCCTGGAGTGCTCCTTTAGCATTTTGATTGTCCTGTCACCCCATTGATCGTTTAGCCAGCTTCCTGTTTCTGATGTACTTAAAAAATCGTTGCTGCTAGCTTTGGGTTTTTTGCTAGTTACTCTTCAAATTCCCTTTTGACCTGCCTATTTACTAGACTTACTAGAGTTTATCCTTCTTTCTATTTTCCTCAAAGACAAAAAGACATATTTTAAAAATTGGAAGTTAAATCCAACTAACTGCCTCTTCTTTCCTTATATAGGAGGTCAGACTAGATGATCACAGTATCCCTTCTGGCCTTGGAATCTATGAATCTGTGAACTATTACAACTTCTGGGACAAATCTTGTAGTCCTTATTTAGTAAAAATGTCCATGAAAACCAAGGACTACAAGACTTGGTACATAATATTTAGATTCCAACTAGTGTATAGTAGAGAATGAAACAGGCTATCTACAGAATTTTAAAGACCAGTATTTTGTATATTTGACTTCTAAAATATGCTATCAGTGTTTCTCAATCCTGTTTAATCTTACGATCAATTATATCCCACAATCCTTTACAGCTGTAAAAGCTTATGGATCATGATAAGAAACCATAGGTGAGGGGATGCTGGTGCTGAAAGAAGGTAGAAGGTCCTCAGGAGGGGACAGCTAATGCTGGGGAATGATAGATCTTGGGTCAGAACGCTGGTGGAGGATCTGTCCTATAGTATCACTGGGGAATGGAGATGCTATTGCAATGGTGATGAAGGGGTGCTATGGGCACAGGCGCTTTTATTTTTCCCTGTGGGTGCTCCACCCCCATTCCGCCCCTTCCCCTGAGGCCTCGCCCTTGCTCCACCTCTTCCCACCCCTGTTCTGTCCCCTCCCCCGAGGCCCACTCTCATTCTGCCTCTTCCCGTCCCAGTCCGCCCCCTTCGCTGAGACCCCGTCCCACCTGCAGCTTGCTGCTCTCCTCCCTCCCCCGAGCGCCTCCCACCAGCAGCCAAACAGCTGATCAGCGGCCCCACCGAACAGCTGTGGCTGGTGGCGGCTGAGCATCCGCTATCTTTTTTCGGTGAGTGCTTGAGCCCCAGAGCAACCATGGAGTTGGTGCCTATGGCTTTGGCTGCTGGAGTGAGCTGGGGGTGGGTTGTGCTGCAAGTGATTCTCTTCCTTCCCACTCCCCACTGTCCTCTGAGTACTCTGCCCAGAGGCAGCAGCACTGCTTCCCCTCCCGGAGGTGAGGCTCATGAGAGTGGGGATTGAGGGGCAGAGGAGCAGCCTCAGGCTTGCATGTCAGTAGAGCTGGTCAAACAACTTTGTGCAGAAAGTTGAAATCAACATGTTTCACAGGAAAATGTCAATTCTGATTAAAAAAAATATTTTTCTCATGGAAAATCTCAAAACTGAAAGTTTCATTTGGAACTGACCTTTCTAAACGAAACAATGATTTTTCGTTTTGACTTAAAATGTTGATTCCTTTTGGTTTTTCAGTTTAAAAAAATAACACAAAACAACATGTTATGATGAAGTGTTGATTGGAAATGACAATTTTCGTTTCCTTGGTGGTGCTTTGCTCTCTCCCACTCTCTGCTTGTGGCACCCAGTTTAGTCTCATTAGGACTGAAATGTTTTAATCTAACTAAAAACTCTAGGCTCAATCTGGAGGTGTCGGGGTGAAAATTAATGGTCTATGTATAGAGGAGGTCAAACTAGATGATCTAATGGCCCCTTCTGGCCTCATACTCAATTAAATTATTTTGACTTTAAAAGTTATTTCTTCTTAAAACCGAAAAATGAAATGACATTCTGAGTTTAAATGAAATAAAAATTGTTCTGTTTAAAAATGTTGATTCTAAACAAACATTTTCCTTACAAATTGGTTCAGAACTTCCTGAAGGAATTCCAAAAAATTTTGAACCTAGATTTTTCACCTGAAGTTTCTCATGAGAAAAATGTTGGTTTTTATGACCAGCTCTTGGTGGTAGCCAGAGCAGGGCTGGTGCCAAGGACGCATGCGATCGATGAGGGAGAAAGACAACTCCTTCCCTCCCCTGCCTTTGCTCTTAGTGAATGTTGGAATTTGCTATTTCTTCCTCAACCCGTGGACAGTGGCGGGTTAATGATTTTGCCGCTCGTAGGCCCTGAAATAATTGTCGCTCTGCCCGCCCCTAACCCCGCTCCGACTCCACCCTTTTCTCGCCCCCATTCCAACCCTTTCCCCAAAGTCCCGCCCCAACTCCGCCCCTCCCTGCCCCTATTGGATCCCTTCCCCAAATCCCTGCCCCGGCCCCGCCTCTTCCTCCAGCATGCCGTGTCCCCCCCACACCTTCCTCCCTCTCTGCCAAGCACTGGGAGGGAGGGGAGAGAAACAGGACGCAGTGGCGTGCTCGCGGAGGAGGAGAGCTAGAGCAGGGGAGCTTCTCCGTGGGTGCTTAAATTTGCCACCCCTGCAAATTTGCCACCCTAGGCCTTCTCGGCCTAGGCGATAATATGCCGCTGCCCGTGGAGTACACCCCATTGGGTGGGTCCTCAAAAATCCTGTTCTGTACTTTGGTGATCCCCATACAAGCACCCTTTAAAGGTCTTAGAGCATTTCCACTAATTTGCTTTTTACACCTCTGTCCCGATATAATGCGACCCGATATAACACGAATTCGGATATAACGCGGTAAAGCAGTGCTCGGGGGGGGGGAGGGGGCAGGGCTGTGCACTCCGGCAGATCAAAGCAAGTTCGATATAATGCGGTTTCACCTATAACGCAGTAAGATTTTTTGGCTCCCAAGGACAGCGTTATATCGGGGTAGAGGTGTATTTACTTTTTGAGTGAAAACTTGCTGTGTAAGGTCTTAGCAAATAAGACCATTTTAGTCCCAAATTTTACTTATGTGCGTACACACACCCATACCCACACCATTCCTATATGGACTATAAGGTGGATAGAAAGCTGGCTAGATTGTCGGACTCAACGGGTAGTGATCAACGGCTCCATGTCTAGTTGGCAGCTGGTTTCAAGTGGAGTACCCCAAGGGTCGGTCCTGGGGCTGGTTTTGTTCAATATCTTCATTAATGATCTGGAGGATGGCGTGGACTGCATTCTCAGCAAGTTTGCAGATGACACTAAACTGGGAGGAGTGGTAGATACGCTGGAAGGTAGGGATAGGATACAGAGGGACCTAGACAAATTAAAGGATTGGGTCAAAAGAAACCTGATGAGGTTCAACAAGGACAAGTGCAGAGTCCTGCACTTAGGATGGAAGAATCCCATTCACTGTTACAGACTAGGGACCGCGTGGCTAGGCAGCAGTTCTGCAGAAAAGGACCTAGTGGTTACAGTGGACGAGAAGCTGGATATGAGTCAACAGTATGACCTTTTTGCCAAGAAGGCTAACGGCATTTTGGTTGTATAAGTAGGGGCATTGCCAGCAGATCGAGGGACGTGATCGTTCCCCTCTATTCGACATTGGTGAGGCCTCACCTGGAGTACTGTGTCCAGTTTTGGGCCCCACACTACAAGAAGGATGTGGAAAAATTGGAAAGAGTCCAGCAGAGGGCAACAAAAATGATTAGGGGGCTGGAGCACATGAGTTATGAGGAGAGGCTGAGGGAACTGGGATTGTTTAGTCTGCAGAATTGAAGAATAAGGGGGGATTTGATAGCTGCTTTCATCTACCTGAAAGGGGGTTCCAAAGAGGATGGATCTAGACTGTTCTCAGTGGTACCAGATGACAGAACAAGGAGTAATGGTCTCAAGTTGCAGTGGGTGAGGTTTAGGTTGCATATTAGGAAAAACTTTTTCACTAGGAGGGTGGTGAAGCACTGGAATGGGTTACCTAGGGAGGTGATGGAATCTCCTTCCTTAGAGGTTTTTAAGGTCAAGCTCGACAAAGCCCTGGCTGGGATGATCTAGTTGGGATTAGGTCCTGCTTTGAGCAGGGAGTTGGACTAGATGACCTCCTGAGGTCCATTCCAAGGAATATCATTCCTGATATTCTATGATTCTATGATTCCGGTTATTTGTAAATAATAACAATGCAAATGTGTCTGCCTGTGAGGCATTACTAGCTTCAAGTGCTAATAGTGAAATCTACCAAGTTTTTTAACTTTGTTCATGAAAATGCTTTAATAAATCAGAGTTTAAAAATAATGCTTAGCATTTCCAGAACACTTTACCTATTCAAAATGCTTTACAGATATTGACTAGTGCTGGGGGATAGGTATTAGTGTGACAATTGTAAAGGTGTGGAAACCAAGGCCAAGAGGTGACCCAAACCTACAATTAGCTGGTGGAACCAGGATTAGAACTCAGGGTCTCTTGACACTCAGCCCCCACTTCTTCTAGTGAAATAGCACCAAATAGTTGATGATAACATGTAATGGGCACTCCTGCCCTGCCTACTGTTGGTGGCCATTGTACAATTGCTGAGATTGTTCCTCGTAAGCCCATGTTCCAAGTAACCACCATTGACTAGACCATGTCAAGACAATTGCAACCATTTTTCCTGGATGCAGACCTCATCCCAGTAATCCATGCCTTGGTCCCTTAAATCTGGACTACTGAAACTTGCTTTTCTAAGAGTTAACTCTGAGTGCCTGTCAACAGCTTCAAACAATGCAGCATTCAGCATGCCCCTATGACGCCAGGAAGCACAGGGAGAGCATCTCATGGCAGTTTTCTGTTCACTCTGCTAACTGCGAGTTACCGTCCAGGATAAAATTTATGAGTTGATCATGATCTATGAAACCTTGAAAGCTCTGAAACCCAGCTATCAGAGAGATTATTTCCGGTTTATTCCCCCACCTAAAGTGAGATGAGGGCGGGTTTCTGTGCCCTGGAATTCAATTCTGCTGGATATATGTAGCTTCACAACATTCAAAATGAGATGTAAAATACATATTTTTGACTAGACTTTCCACAGCAGGGGAAGCCTCTTCCTCTGATATTTAATCTCCTAAACGCTATCCACTGTCTCAAATTTCCTTGAGGCAAGAGAGTTAGCTACAGCTGAAGGTGAGACAATATGTGCGTCTCATTCTTGTCATGTCGTTTAATTCTTTTTAACTTGATTGAAGGGGGACAAGATAACATATTGGTGGCACCTTAGAAATATTTCTAGGGATTCCTTTCTGTTCTCTTAACTGGTGGCACATAAGTTTTCCTGATAAAGAAAAAAATCAGTTGGTGTAGTTGTGCTTAGTTATTATTCTGGAGTCTGAATCTTAATGTTGCAATGCCTGTTTACAGGGGAAATGGTGGGCACCTTGCAGGAGAGTTACATTATGAAGATGGAGTGGGGTTTTTCTCCCAGATGGGGAGTATTAATGCCTTAGGCATGGCTGGTATAGAATGTAAGTGAATGGCCTGGTGGCCACTTGGTTTACAAGAGTAGGACATATATTGAGTCATGGCTTGTCAATGCCTTGGTCATTTCTGCTGTAACCTCCTACTCTGAGGCTCTCTGCTTTTCACCCTCATCTCCTCCAGTCTGTTAAAATTACTGCTGCCTCCCCTCCCGCCACTCTGACCACATCACCTTGCCACTTACTCCTAAATTCCACAGGGACAGGGCCTGGCCCTAGCAGTACAGGTCACAACCAAACAGCTATACACAAGAGAAGGGACATCATCGAGTGGACTGTGGTCTTTGAAACTGTAATGCCTCATGCACCAAGAGGATTTTTGAGTAGCTTCCTGAAGGAGAGAGAGGGTGAGTGGCAAACACTAAGGGCCTGCTTGTGTTTCTTTTGGAGTTTATGGGAATTTTGTTATTGACTTCAGTGGGAGCAGGATTGGGCCCTAATTGTGAGGCTTACAGGTTTGAGGCTACGTAATGGAATCAAATGGACCAGTCAATACATTATGAAGTATGTAAACTTTATTTTATCTTATTGACATGGTGGCTTTTCAATAATGTGGGGCTGTCAGTTTAGAATGACTTTTAATTGTCAAAGCAAATTCAGAGACCTATTGCTGATTGTTAATATGCTGAGTAATCTAACTTGGTGAGTATTTTTATGCGCTTATACCCAAACATGGTAACTATATGCAACATACACACACCAGTGATTTATGTACCTTACAACTGCTTCATGTTTACCTTTGTGTGTATAGTAAGAGGTCATTTTTTCAAGTGGATCTTTTGGCAATACACTTCTGTTACACTAAGAACAGAGATTTCAAGGCCACCATTGCCCAGACACTGACATTTAAAAAAAACTATTAATGAGATTTTATTAAAAAATCTTAAGACAGTCCCCCTTGCAACAATGAATGCAGCCTCGTTATATAAGAATTACTTGGAAGGATTGCATGGTACTTGATGTGTAGTCTAGAAAGAATTTGAGACAGACACAGCAACTTTAAATATAGACCAGAGCCTTAAGTTTGAATATGTAAGGCATGAGGAGGGAACTTTGGCAGGGTGTATGTTAAATGTTAGAACAACCAAATTTGTCAAAAGAAAATCAAATGGCCAATAAAAGAACTATTTAGTACATCACCAAAACCCAGGACTAGTATTTAAAATATAATCATTTACTTCATCCTTTGCCTTCCTTCCTCTTTCCCTTTGTCATTAAATGAGATTAACTCACTAGATTAAATAAAACATCCTCTTTTGCTACTGCCTTTAAGGTCTTTCACACTTCATAAAGAGCAAGGATATAGCTTACTGAGATGGCTCAGAGGTTCACCCTTTGGCGATTTTAGACTGTAGACTCTAAGCTGTGGCATACATAAGTCAAAAAAGTGCCAAACATTGCTTGATTTTTTCTTTCACAGTTCAAGTCAATGAATGTCCTCCATTTTAATAATATCTAACATGGCGCTCATTAAGCTTAAGGTCTTTTTGCAAGCCTTGTAGGTATCCTGCCAGATGGCACAAAATATAAATGTAATACAGTAGTTTGTCTCTTCTAAAGTTACTATGGACTGTATCTGCCACTCAAAAATGTTCTTCCTTTGCCAGCTGTGTCTTGTGGCGATATAAAAAGTTCTGTCAAATGAGTTGTCTCAACGTTGTCCATTGCAGGAGGAAAAATAAATTCCTTCTGCCTTGATGAACATATAAAACAGAAAGCCCTAATTAGAGTGTTATTGAATTATATTTTCTATAGTGCCAAAAAGTATGCCCGATACATTCTAGACAATCATATATACGAGCAAGATCCCTGCTCTGGAAAGTTTACAACGTAAAGCCCCAATCTTGCTAGCAGAGCTGCATGAGTGGGCCTTTGTATTGACCACAATAGGATTCCATGCAGGCATAAGCCTTGACTTGTGTGCCTCTGATTGCAGGATTGGACCTTAAAATCAGATTCTGTCAACCTTATTTGCATTGATTAGTAGTTTAATCCATAAGCAGTCCCAACGAAAGCTCACTGAGTAAGATCCTACACCACACAAGTAAGAGTGAAGGATCTGATCCTATTTAGACACTATAGAAATAAAGGAAGGGATGCAAAAGAAGTGGTGATGTTTAGCATGTGACTGGTTAGTTCCACATTTATAATATTGTGTGTTTCATTAACACCTGAAGGAAGAGAGGGCTAGGTTTTATAGAGATCTTAGAGGAACTGTGGTTTAAAGCAGAAAGGATAGAAGGCCAAATCAGGAAAGGAATTTCGGGCATAGTGAGCTGCATAGATGTGGAGATGAGGGTGGTGACTAGAGTTGCTTTTACCATCATAATGATTTTTGATGGAAAATATAGTTTCTGGCAAATAAAAATTTTCCATGGGAAAATTTCAATTTCACCAAAATTTTTCAATTTCAATTTTTCCCTTTGGGAAAACCAAAATGAAATATGTTGTTTTGGGCTGGTTTGACGCTAATCAAAATATTCCAGTTTGTTGAAGTGTCCTGAAATGTTTCATTTTGAGTCAGTTCTACATTTCCCTCTGGTGCCATGTGGGAACTGCAGCTTGGGTAGCTCATATTCCCCCGTCCTCTCCTATGGGCTGGGCTGGTGGTTAGTTGTGTGACTTGGATGGAACTATATTACTTGTTCTGAAATAATGTCAGTAAATTATGGAGTACAAACTGGGAGTCAGTAGCTATTAAATGCAAAAAGTTAGTGAAACATTAAGGTTATGAATTTAAATGCACAACTGTCATATGAATTTGTAAATAATTTGTGTAATCCACAGTATGTAGTTTTTGGAAATAATTGTAAGGGACTGATTTGAATATCCTTCCTAACTTGAACCAGATTCTGATACCCTGGCTCAGGTTGGGTAGCTCTTTATTCAATAGTGGTCGCATTGACTTGATAGAAATATTTGTGGAGTAAGATATTCAGTGTAATTGAGATGTCTGAATTTGGCCTAATGGAGTGAGAATGGTAGACTCTTGCCCTAATTCTGTATTAAGGCATACTGTTATAGTCTCTTTCAAATGAATTTATTTGAGAAAAATGCTTTTCTGTATTTTAAGAATATTTTTTGTTGATGTGTGTCCATTTTTACGACTGCCAAGGAACAAAGCTAAGGTAAGGTGCGCAATATAAGTTGGTTGGCCTTCAGAGCAGTGTAATTTAGGGGGAGAAATTCCACATTTGGTGAGAAAATATTTTATTGCAATTTTTTTACTGGCAACTCTTTCAAGTAGCTCAAGGGGTTGGAATGTTAGAGAAGTCCCCGGGGAAATGGGCTAATAGGCAGAGTGCAGGAGAGGCAGTTAATGGGGCATGGCTAATGCAACTGACCATGATTTTCAAATACTTTAATTTATTCCCAAACCCTTATGTCCAGTAAATATTATTTGATTTAATTACTACATATCCAAGTGCAAAAATATTTTGCTCTAGCTGTCTCTCTTAGACTAAATGTGTAAGAACATGAGAAGTTGTAGAGACTATAATAACTATGTAAGGCAGCAACAGGTGCCTGTGCTTGTAAAGTAAACGATGTAGTCTGGACTTTGTTCAGTTTCTAAAGACTGGAAAGTGTCGTGTACAGATTCCGAAAATGAATATGGAATATTTCAAACACCCTTTTTTACATTATGGATGAATATATTAACTGGTGCATTTGAAGCACAAAAGAAACATTTGTAAAATCCAGTTGGTTCCAATGGGTTTGTACATGTCTTTAACATTAAAGCAACTCATCAGAGGAAGAAATGAAATGGTCATATGTAAATCCATCCATATGCCCACATGCATAAATAGCCCTAACTGAATCCTGAGGCCCAGCATAGCCTTTTTAAAATATTTTGTTGGTGATGTCATCACTTTTGTTGCCAATACACTTGTTGCTCTCCTCCCTCTGACTACTTTAGTTCCAACACAGTGACTGGGAATCCAGACTGCACTGGGAGAAAGGCAGAAGCTGAGGAAGAAATAATATCTGACCTAGGGTTCCAGAAGCTGTAATACCATTTCATTTATCCTCTTCAGGTAAATTATGGGCTACTTTTTAGATCTACTTTTCCTTTGTACAAATAAAATATGAAGCTGATAGAGCAACATGAGGACACAGGAATTTGTATAACTGCATTACCGCATATTGAGCTTTTAATATTTCATTAGTAAACTAAGACAATTTCCAGTGAAAGCCTTCTGTCTTCATTATGGTATGATACTGAACTTGCTCTTGTTTTCATCATAGCTGTTACTTTCTAATCTGGCTTCTCCTTTAAGAGTTTGTTTGCATGGCTGAATTTCTTTTTTTGCCCAGAGCTTATTTCTCTTTTTATTTTTTAAAAAAGTTTTCATTTTATTACACAGCATACAAATAGGATTAGGTAGCAGGATACTCGTCACAAATGTTATCACTTCTCCATGTGTGTCCTGAGAAACATACACAAATCTGGACTTTCTGTGATTAAAGTGAATCACACAAAAACAATAGCTGATTAAAAGTTTTGGAATATATTTCAAGAGGCATTACTACTTAAGAGAACTGTAGCCACTTGAAATGCAGGAGCGTCAGAAAAGTTCAGAGAAAATCCTATTTAATCTACTAGCATTAGCCCATGAATTTTGATGTTTTTCAGAAACAAAACTGTATAACCCTGCCTCTCCCTTTTTAGTCATAACAAAAATCCTGTTTTCTCTTCCAAGCATTGCAAAGAAAGACTGAATTTAGTGATTTTTCCAAGTTATACTTGCAGTATTAAAGTAAAACTAAGGGAATGGAGAGAGAGAGAGATGTAAATATTATAGAGTTAAGAATTGAATATCAGAGAAAAATTTCTAGCTACCTTCTTTTAAAATAATGATACAATAACAAATATTTGAATGTTAGTAATTTTTAATAGTAATATGTTTGCAGTAAGTATCACTTGAAGAGAATATGGCAGAAGTTTAAAAAAAAACTGTGCAAGTCAGAGCTGACTTCCAAGGATTGTTTGTTATGTGAGATGTATTTTGGGGGTGACACTGAGAACATGTTTTCTCAAATGGTGGAAATCAAAGAAGGTGATAAGCTGGTAGAGATACTCTTTGCTTTTTAACTTCTGCAGCACACTAACTTTTAGCAATAGAAATAACATTTACTTTTAGTAATATATATAGCTGTTAGGCTTCCTAGCTTCATATGTCTGTTCTGTTGGTGTGTTTTTTTCAGGCGAGACTCTGACCTGGAGGCTGATCTCAAGGATACTCTTGGAGGATTCCCTGAGGGTTTCCCTTTGCTTCAACTGTTAGCCTCCGTGCTTCCCCTGATCATTCCTGAAAATGGACCGATCCACGCAAGAGCTTTTCCTCAACTTCATGATTGTCCTCATAACTGTGCTACTCATGTGGATTCTGGTGAAATCTTATCAGGAGTAAAAGACTGTGCCATATGCCGTGAATGAATTTAAGTTTGTGTCTGCAGAAGTATGTGACATCTACTGTACACCTGTGTGATTAGCTTCATGTAGCTCTAGAATGTCATCTTTTTTACTCTAAAACACCTGTTGCCTGAGATAATCTGTGTGTTTTACATGGGTCTATGATGATGCAATTATTTTATTCTTTGGCAATCCAGCTGTAAAATGTACAAGGCAAGATCCTCAGTAGTTGTTACATATGATTGTCCCTCCAACAGTTACTGTCTCCATGAACGGAGACAAAAGAAGCACAAACCTACTGAGCTGAAAGAGATGTGGAACCTTTTCATTTGCTCACCATTGTACTCTCCTGAATAAAGAAGAAAATATAAGACATGTTTTGTAGTAATTTTTATCCTTTCCTTGATCTGATTACTTTTCAATGAAGGGTATGGTGTGTTTACTTGAGAAATACAGAACAACAGCCAGGGAAGTTTGGTGGTTTGATTGCCGTTAGTTAAAAAGTACAAATAAAGGTCCACTTAATTGCTACTGATTCCAGTGGAACTCATACTGAGTCACATGAATACCAAATGAGTTCATCACAATAGTTAGTACAGTAAAATAGCCAGAGAATTTTCATGGCTAGACCATTATTTATGCTACCAGTTCCGTGAACATAGACTTTAAAGAGATCCTTTGCCTTATTGCTGGCATTGCCATATAATTGCATCTTCTAGAGATGGATTTCAGATGTCACCTTTAGGGTCTCATTCTTGTATTTCATAGAATCCTAGAATCATAGGGTTAGAAGGCTGTGCAGGGGGCATCTAGTCTAATCCCCAATCCCCCAGTTTCACCAAACTGTGATTGGCACACGAGGTGGAGGGAGAAGGGGCATGAGTTGGTATAAATTATTATAGCAGCCCCAAGGCTGCTCTAACTTCAAGAGTCTAAAAGGTTCCACTGCAGCAGCCAGAGATCACCAGATCACTCCAGTCATGCCTCCTTGCCCTCAGCACCTCCCCTATGCAAAGGGCTGCAAGGGAGTGCTGTAGAGTAAATAGGCTGGTTTTATGCTGCTTGGAGTCTTCCAGCAATAGAGGACTCATCAGTTATCTACTTTGGCCAACTTTGGGACTGTTACACAACAGTGCTTAGGTTTGGACCCAGACAGTCCCTTCCAACCCTTTGAGCTGTCAATCAGCAACTAAAGTCTTCCTAAGAATTCAAACATGCCATCCTAATGGCTTCAAAAGATATAACCTTTTAGATAAAATGAGGCTTGCATTAAGAAGTCTGGATCGTTTAAATACAGCTCACTGTACTTACATTGGCTTGCTTCCTGGCTAGGACACTTAAAGGAATGAGTAAAGGTCAGGAGATTAGGTGTATGTTATCCAAGGATGATTTGTTATACTTTTATTTAGAAGCATAATGATAAGCATGTTTTGGGAATCAGGTTAGTGCTTTAAAGGACAATACTGAAAATCTCAGGCTGCATGGCATTATTCCATCTGCTACAGTTAGCTGTTGTTTAAAAGTTGATATTAAGTAAGTGTCATTTTTCTGTTTAGTCTGTACTTTCCACACTGTTCTATAATTTTCCTCCTCCTCTGTTTTCTCAAAGATGATTGCAAAGCTGTTTCTGCAGTTAATAGACTATATCCTCTCCTGTAAAGAAATTATCTCTTTAGCAGGAAGTTTGTTAAACTATGCAGCGTAGTTGTAGGTGTGTCAGTCCTAGGGTATTAGTGAGACAGGGTGGATGAGGTAATATCTTTTATTGAACCAGCTTCGGTTGGTGAGAGAGGCAAGCTTTCGAGCTCCACAGAGCTGTTCTTCAGGTCTGGGAAAGGTACGCCATGGGTCACAGCAAAATGCCAGGTGGAACAGATTGTTTAGCATAAACTATCACATAGCTTAGCATAGCTAGCACGTATCCCTAAGAGACCATTCACGGTAGAGTGGCCCGTTAACCCCTCTGCAGTCGTAGGACAAAAAGAGGGAGTTAGTGGGTAACAGATTGTAACGAGCCATAAATCCAGTGTCTCTGTTCAAGCCATGATTTTAGTAACTAGCAGAGTTGTGAATTTAAGCATCCAGACTCATCTTTCAAAAGTGTTGTGCATATTTCCTTTGAGGATGAGGGTTGATAGGTCAGATATAGAGTGAGCGCTTTGTGAAAAGTGTTCACCCACAGGTGACAGGGTGTTTTTGTCTTTTATCATTTTCCTGTGTGAGTTCATCGGAGAGTGTAGAGATTTTCTGGTTTCACCCACATAGTTGTTGTTGAGGCATCTAGTGCCCCGGGTGAGGTACACCACATGTTGTGATAGGCATGAGTAGGATCCATGGATCTTTAAAAGGGTGTGGTGGTGGGGGGGTATTGATCATTTTGCTGTGATACTGGGAGTATCTTTCTCAGACCTGACAAAGAGCTCTCTGTGGCTCAAAAGCTTGTTAAAATGTAAGTCTTGTTTGCTCTTGGCTATGACTGAACTCTTTTCCATTCAACATCTTCAGGTGATGTCTACTCTAGAGACCTTACAGCAGCACAGCTGCGCCACTGTAAGGTCTCCTGTGTAGCTGCTCTGTGGGAGAGAGCTCTCCCATAGGCATAATTAAACCACCCCAATGAGCAGCAGTAGCTATGTCATCAAGAGAGCATCTCCCGCCAACATAATGTTGTCCACACCGGTGCTTCTGTCTGTGTAGCTTATGTCAGTCAGGAGTTGGCTTTTTTCACACCCCTGAGTGATATAAGTTTTACCAACAAAAGTGCTAGTGTAGATATGGCCTCAGGGATGTGAACTTTCTTGTGAGAAAGCTGAGATAGCATTAAATTAGCCTGTGCCAACAAAAGCTGCAACCTTGGGCTTTGACCCATCTGACACCAGGAGCTGCCACGATTCCACTAATTTACACAATTTGTTTGCATTCCAAGAGCACATCTGAAGGCAGCGAAGTCTAGGGAAGGACATGGAAAATCTATTTTTAAATATAGTGAATACCTGATAATTCAATATGATTCTCATCTTTCACATACTGTGCCTTTCTATCCCGGCTGGGCCTCTCGCATCAGGTATTATCAGATCTACACTGTGGCTTAAAAATAGATTTTCAGATTCTCTCGTGCATCACAGCTTAGGACTTAGGACATTGCAGCTGTACACCCGACTCTCGCCACTTCAGGGGTGAGAAACACACTGCACACCACTTGGGTTGGAGGAAGCTTTCCTGTTGATTCATATACTGCATAGCAACACTTTGAGTGGCATAAGATACTGAGCCATCTTACACATTTGGTCTGGTCACAAGACACAGTGATAAAAAATTACTGATACTTCACTGTTGAAGAAGCTGCTAACTATTTTGGCCAGAGTTTCAGAACTGCTGAGCAACCCAACTCTCCCTGAAATCTATGGCAGCATTAGGTGTGCAGCACCTTTGGACATCAGCCTATCTGAGTAAATAGATATGTTATAAGTGCCTCGCTTTTCAGGCATTTCTGACTTTCTGGAAGAATTTGGATGAAATTCCTCATGCACATTCTCAGGGCAGAGGTGAATTGTCTTTGAAAATGGTCATTTTTTCAAAATCCAGTAGCTCAGAAAAGACCAAATGGAATATTCTCAATTTTCCAGAGTTAAAGCAGGATGTTCTAGTGGTTGACACTAGGATTCAGATCTAGAAACAGTTCTGCCAAGTCACTTAAGCGGTCTACTCTTCATTTCCCAATGGATTATTTCTAAAACTTCTGGCCTGACACGGAAAAATACTTTCAGGAAGAAATTTGCTTTACAAACACAGTTTAGCCATTTGAAGATAAAGATGCTGCATGCAGATATTGGAAGCATTATATACTGAATACACTGCATGCATTTATATAGTGTATTTGCGTATGCCATCCTATATGAATTTGAAAACATTCAAATAAAGATAAGACCATTTATTTGAGTCTGAAATCACAAACTCAGACATGTTCATGTGAATGCTCATCAGTTGTGCGATCCTTCAAATTTATTTAGGCCAAAATTTTCAAACTGGGCATCCAAATTTAGGCACCTAAATTGATGTGGCTAGATTTTTCTGAGAAGTGCAAAACATCTGCAGCTGCCAAAGTCAATGGGAATTTACTTTGGAAAATCAGGCCACTTTTATTTAGGTGCCTAAATATGGATCAATGAGTGTCTTTCTATTAGTGTCAGCAGGCTTTGGATCAGACCCTAGATGTCTAATTGTAGACATCCAGGTTTCAAAGTTTTGGTCTCAGGACCCAATTTTAAGAAGTGTTGAGCACTCATAACTTCAGCTGAAGCACACGGGAGCACAGGGTGTTCAGTGATTTTGAAAATCAGGTGACTGATTTGGGTGCCTAAATACGGCCAAACTTTAGGCCTCCATATTTGAAAATTTTAGCTTACAATGAAAAATTGGTTTTTGACTAAGTTAATTTTTTTGCAAAAAGTGTCTGCTTTCTGTGACAAATTTCACTTTTTCTTTGAAACACTCAATGGCTGAAAGCTGAAATATTCAGCTTTGAATATGCTGCCACAGTGCTTCGTGGGAGTGTTGTTCTCTTGCCTCATATCCCCATTCTTTTCTGTGGGCTGAACCCCCCCAGCCAGAGTACATCTCCTGTGAGGCACCATAGTCAATGACTCCCATGATGAACTGCTTCCCTGCTCCAAGAGAAGGAAACCATGATGCATCATGGGAAATGTAGTCCAACCAGGGACCCTAGCCTATAGAGAAGAAATAGGCCATGAAGCATGTGGTCTTCAGCTCCCATGAGGTAGTATAGATACCTTTTGATTTTTGGCCAAAATTTTTTAATTTTCAAAGTTTCATTAAATTTTACCATGGAAAGCTTAGAAAATTATTCTGTATGTGTGTGGTTTGGCAAAATATTTCACACAGAATCCCCTCTCACCTCCATCTTTCTGACCACTTCCACTGGACATATCAAGATAGTACTACAATTTAGTATATGGTTTCTTTCTGGACCAAACCAAGAAAATGTTAAGTATTTTGGTCCAGCTCCGCAAAAGGATCTGGACCATTTAAACTACTGTGGCACAAAACAATGCAAGCGTGGTTCTATTTATGCAGATCTGTTTGTAAATGCCTTAAAGGCATTGGAATATTCTTTCAATCAGCAAACAACTTTGCATAATAATCGATTGTTTTTACTGGGGCCAGGAGTTAAGTAAGATCAGAAGTCTGACAAATGCGGACTCTCTTGGATTATATTGCAAGGGGCATTAAATCTTTCTTCACTCATACAGCTGAGATGGTTTGTCCCCTGTGCACAAAGCTTGCTCACAGGTTAGCATCTTAATAATCTGGACTGGAACACCATTTGGCATTCTTCCCAAGGCCATAAAATACAGATGTGCAAGCCAATCAACTCTGACTTCACAGTTTAAAGACTCAGCTTCTATTTTTAAAGCAGGACCAGTTTTGTGTGGCCAGTAACTTGCTACAAAACTCTCCTTTCTACTTGCAGTGAGTCAGATCTTTGGCTGCTGTCAATCAGCATGACTTGGAAATGAATGGGGGGTACACCAAATTTACATCAGCTGCCCCTTCATGTAGAATGGGTTCTCAATAGTTCTTCATTTTAAGGATTAGGATGACGAAGCCGCATAACAGTTTAGTGCTGATAGAAATGTTAGCGGTGGTTGCCATTATCTTTTCTCTTACTGCAGTTAGTACTTTTGCTGTATGGGCTTTGTATAGGAGAAACTCAGGCGCAAAGATCCTTTAACTTTGTACATATTTCTCCACATACATGGGCTGAACATGGGCTCAGAATGAGCTTGAGAAGAACTGTAATCTTGGTCCCAAATGCCCATTTTCATTTTGTGTTCTATCCCTCGCCTTTGGAAAGCAAACAACAGCTCTGTAACTTTCTGCCTTGAGAGGAGGGAATCAGCACATCAGCCAGGAGAAGTATGTGATCTACCTCTTTGAACTACCACATCTCATTCACAGCACCGTACTGCTAGCCCTGCCAACTTATAATGAGGTACGGAAGGAGTGCAGCCCAGATGGCATATAGCTTGAAGTTCCACTGTGTCATAGCACTCACTATTGACCCAGATATTCAGTAACTTTCTCACTTCCTTAAAAGGGGTTTACTAGTCTACAAAGTTGTGCTTAGAGCTATGTACTCCTGGAGTGCTTCCCATTGGATGCCTGTTGGAATCTGTACATTCCTACAGACACACTGTGTGACTCTGGCATTTCACTTTACTATGACAAACCGGCCTAGGCAAACAATTCTAACTAATCAGCAGGAGTGACCCAACTTTTCAACTTAAGCTATGGAAACAGACTGAGTATCTGGATGGATTACTCTCTGATGAAGTATTTATACAATTTAAATTAAGTTTCTTGTCCTTATTTACTGCTTTCAGAGTGGTGACATTTTTTAAATACACCTCTACCCCGATATAACGCAACCCAATGTAATACAAATTCGGATATAATGCGGTAAAGCAGTGCTCCAGGGGGGACGGGCGGGGGCGCTGCGCACTCCGGTGGATCAAAGCAAGTTCGATATAACGTGGTTTCACCTATAACGTGGTAAGATTTTTTGGCTCCTGAGGACAGCGTTATATCAAGGTAGACGTGTACCTGACTTGTAGTTTTGCTGATGGCTGCATAACTCAGTATGAATAATCTAAGCCTTTCAAGAGTGATGGGAAAGCTTCATCTCTATGAACTATGGGCCAGATCCTGAGCTGACTTCAGTGGAGGTTCACTATTTTACACTGGCTGCGGATCTTTGCATTTGTCTTTTTGTGATCTTGCTTTATTTTCAGTGGAAGTCTATGCACGCATCAAATGAAGGAGGTAGTTTGGGCTAGAATGTAGGATTAGATCTGTTGCTTTAATGCAGTGTTGAATAGACAGGGTTTTACAATAGGAAGGCTTATACCCTATGTTCATTAAACTAAATTCATTAATATTTTAATGAATGGACCTACTCCTGCTGCCCTGAATCCTTCGTGAATTTCAGATCTTGGCTTATGTGATGGCAGCAATTTCTCCTTCAGTTTGGATTGTTTGGTACATGTTTAGATGCTGAATAAAATGTGTTCAACTTAAGAGTCTTTGGGGTGGCCTCTGGTGGAAAGTGTGTCACTATTTACAGTGGGAGCAGATTCAGAGCTTTTAAGGCCAGAAAGGACCATTATGATAATCTAGTTTGACCTTTTGTATAACACATTCCACACACTTTCACCCAGTCTTTCTTGCATCAGGTCTACAACTTCTGGTTGAGCTACAGCATATCGCTTAGAAAGATATCCAATCTTGAGTGAAAGACTTCAAGTGCTGGGGAATCCACCACAGTCCAAGGTAAATTGTTGCAAAGATTAATTATCTTCATTTAAAAAAACACACCTGATTTCTAATATATTATGCGCTTAATTATATATTATAAGATACTTTGCAGTTCTACTTCATTACTAAGCATCCATATTAAAGCATCAATCACAAATAACTCTTGGATACCAGTTCCAATACATTTCTTGCCATGGTAAGAACTTAAAATAGCATTGTAGTCATTGTTAATAAATGGCCCATTGACATTATAGATGGCATTGTAGCATTGGAAAACTACTAGATAGAATGATTTCCTAGTATTTTCTTCTTGCATTGAACAGAGAAAAGATAATTTAGGGAAGCATTGTAGGTGTAAGATATTTTCCAGGGACAAAAAAAAAAAAAAAAGCCACAGCAAGTAGTATGCTGGTGAAAAAATATTTTCTTCTAGGCAGATGGTTACTATGAATAACCATGATGAAATTGGGATGAACAGTTCTCACTGCACATTGAATCATGGTGTGGATGGAAACTGTTTTATGGGTTTCTTTTTCTACCAGCACTAAATGCTTCAGAGAAGCCAACATCATAAGGACATTAGGAAATGTGTCTGGAAATTCAAAGCCCCCTTGATTCAAAGACCCCTTTAATCTCTCCTTTTATTAGGAGAGATTAAAAAGACTGGACTTTTCATCTTAGAAAAGAGAGGACTAAGGATGGGGGGATATGATAAACGTCTATAAAATAATGAATGTATAGAAAGTGAATAAGGAAGTGTTATTTACTCCTTCACATAACACAAGAACCAGGGACCACCCAATGAAATTAATAGAAAGCAGGTTTAAAACAAACAAAAGGAAGTACTTCTTCACACAACACATAGTCAACCTGTGGAACTCTTTGCCAGGGGATGTTGTGAAGGCCAAAACTATAATGGGGTTCAAAAAAGAATTAGATAAGTTCATGGAAGATAGGTCCATCAATGGCTATTAGACAAGATGATCAGGGATGCAACCCCATGCTCTGGATGTTCCTAACCTCTTACTGCCAGAAGCTGGGAGTGGACAATAGTGGATGGATCACTTGATAATTGCCTGTTCTAGTCATTCCCTCTGAAGCAGTTGGCCTTGGCCACTGTGGGAAGATAGGATACTGGGCTAGATTGCCCATTGGTCTGACCAAGTATGACCACTCTTCTATACAAGGGGTGGGAAAGGGACACATTATTCTTGGAGAAAACTCTCCCCATAAATATTGCCAGATCACCCCACTGTAAGTTGATTACAGCCATTACAGTATTCACTGTGTTCTGAAGCAGGTAGTAAGCATAAAAAGAGGTGTTTTTGATGATCCTTTCTAGACAGCTTGGAAAGGATGAGAGCAGTTTGCTTTACTCTCATACACAAAGGATGCTATTCCAGATCAGCCTGCAGGTGCCAGTGTAGCAAATTGCAAGGGTAACCCTCTCAGCTTCTTAAAAGGTCCCAGATCCCATCAACTCAGTTAGCAAGAGAGTGAGAGAGGGGAATATTTGAGACTAGGGAAGTATATGAAAGGAAAGCAGCACTGAGTGGGTTAAATCAGAGCACTGAATACTCTAATAGGATGATCAAGGATTGCAGTTTTCTTGATCGTTTGGACAAGCATTTAGCTGATTGACAGTCATTTTCTGCAACATCAGAAAATAATCTAATTTGACATGGCTGACTTCAATCCAAAAAGCAACCAGTCTAAGGCAGACATATTAGCTATAATAAATCTGAACATAATATGTAGCTACAAAACATTCCTTTTTGCTATGACAGGGAAATTAATATTTGGAAATGTGATTGTTCCACCTGCACACAGATTTCCTACCCGTTAGAGATGGTACTGCTGCTCTCATTTGCAGCAATAAGGCAGAGAGCTGGCCATGGTACTGAAACAAAGAGTACAAAGGCTACCTTGCTATGGCTATTTCTGTAGTGCAATAAATAAGCATGGTACTTTTTCTGACAAGAGAACAAAATATAAATCTCAGTGCGATTACAAGATATATAATTGTACAGACAAGCATTAGCCATAGAAGGGAAACAGAGGACAAGGGCTAAGATAATGCGGTTGATAAAAATGTTGATGCATGCACCTTGGAAGTGGCGTGTTACATTATTTTCCATACAAAAAATATCTTTTATTGGACCAACTTCTGTTGGTGAAAGACACAAGCTTTTGATCTTACACCTGAAGAAGAGTTTGAAAGTTGTCTCTTTCATCAACAGAAGTTGGCCCAATAAAAGCTATTGCCTCACCCACCTAATATCTGGGACCGACACTGCTACAACACCTCTGCAAATTACTTTCCATCACATTCTCAAGTGTATGCACCCAAACACATGTTCTAAAAGCAAAAGAATAGGTTTTGGAATCCTATGAGAGGAAGATATGTTTTAAAAGGAGACTTATAGATTTGTAGACTCCAAGGCCATAAGGGACCTTTACAATCACCTAGGCTGACCTGCTGTATGAACTTCCCCAAAATAATTTCTAGCTCATATATTTTAAGGAAAACATTATTTTAAAAAAAAATTGTCAGTGAAGGAGAATCCACCATGACCCTTGGTAAATTGTTCCAATTGCTAATTACCCTCACTGTCATAAATGTATGCCTTATTTCCAGTCTGAATTTGTCTAATTCAGGGACATGCACAGGAATTTAAATTTGACCCCCTTTTGAAGGGGCACATTCTGTGCCCCCCCCCCCCATTACCTGGGGTTTTCAGAACCCCCAACGGTGGTAACTTAACTATTTCACTCCAGGCAGTGTCAGGAATAAATCAACAGCAACTCAGCAATTCTGTCTGATCAAAGATTAAACGAAAGTAAGCATGCTCTTGTCTAACACTGCAGTTTATTAGATTTAAGCACACACAAACATAAGCAATAGGTTTAGAATATCCCAGATATTTACCTAACATCTGGAACGATATTGAATAATTAACAGCAGGTTCGCAGTGGTTAGTTGCTCATCCACCGGGGAGAAAAGGTGTCAGGAAAAACATCTCTCAAGATGGCTTCAGAGGACTGCTCCAAAGTACACTTTATTAGCTAATCTTTTATAACTAATGTCTACAAACCACATAGGTCATAATGACCCCTACTGGATCATCAGTTTTTTAACTTTCAATAAACTTTTAATATCAGAGGTGTCTAGATTCAAGGTTTTCCAACCACCAAGGTTTTCAGTCTCAGCTGTTTACTTGTCTGTCCCCTCCTCCCATTCAGATTAGCAGAAACTGTAGCTAATTTTGACCTTGATTCTGAATGCCTGTCTTCAAATTAACCCTTAATTATGTGGTGTTCTATTTCATTAATTCAAAGTGGCTGAATACACATGATATGGTTGCAATTAGCTTGATCACATTCTGGGGTATACACACCCCTCAAATCCAGGGCAACACTCCTGCCCCAGGAGGAACTTACTTTCCCCCTCCCCCCGGCAGGAGCTCACTCTTCCCTCCCCCACAGTCCTGGGGCCAGAGGAATTCTGTGCCCTCAACTATTATTGGGGGTGGAGTGCCCCTTCTTGTCCCTCCTTGTGCACACCCCTGGTCTGGATCATGTTATACCTTTCTCTGCCAGCTTGAAGAGACCATTATCATATATTTGTTCTCCATGTAGATACCTATAGACCGGGGTAGGCAACCTATGGCATGCGTGCCGAAGGCGGCACGCGAGCTGATTTTCAGTGACACTCATGCTGCCCGGGTCCTGGCCACCAGTCCAGGGGGCTCTGCATTTTAATTTAATTTTAAATGAAGTTTCTTAAATATTTTAAAAACCTTATTTACTTTACATACAACAATAGTTTAGTTCTATATTATAGACTTATAGAAAGAGACCTTCTAAAAACATTATAATGTATTACTGGCACACGAAACCTTAAATTAGAGTGAATAAATGAAGACTCAGCACACGACTTCTGAAAGGTTGCCGACCCCTGCTATAGACTGTGATCAAGTCACCCCTTAACTTCTCTTTGTGAAGCTAAATAGATTGAGCTCTTTGAGTCTATCACTATAAGGCAAGTTTTCTAGTCATTTAATCCTTCTTGTGGCTCAGCTCTGAACCCTCTCCAATTTAGCAACATCCTTCTTGAATTTATGGGCACCTGAACTGGATATACTATTCCAGCAGTGGTCGCACCAGTGCCAAATATTGAGGTAAAAACCTCTCTACTGCTACTCGAGATTGTCCTGTATGCATCCCAGGATCACATTAGCCCTGTTAGCCACAGTATCACACTGGGAGCTCATGTTCAGCTGACTATCAACCATGACTATCGACTCTTTTTCAGAGTCACTGCTTCCCAGGATAGAGTCCCCTATCCTGTAAGTATGACCTATATTCTTTGATTCTTGAAGGACGAGAGGGTGAATCAGTTCAGGCAGCAAGTTCCAGGCATACAGACTACAGGGAAAAGGTGTGGCAACAAGAGTGGAAGAAAGAGACAAAGGGATAATTAGTTTATTATTTATTAGCACTCCAAGAATATGATGGACAGAAATCATAGAAAAACATGGTCCCTGCCTGAAGGATCTTATAATCTACATTTTAGATGTTATTCAAGGGAGGGATTCAACGTTGTTGTTGTTGTTTTTTGAAAGGGGGGGGGGGGAGAGACATGGCCAGAATGACTGTCAAGAAAAATTATCATTTATATCTTGTATAGACTGGCAGGGGTAACATGAGCTTTGAGGAATCCAGAGAGGAGGCAGTTACAGTAAGCAAGATAGGAGATAAGAGTTCTACCTGCCTTTTTTGCCTTAAAAATGACTTTTCCAGATGATCATAAAGCGGCACTGATGGCCCTTGAAGAGAGTCCTAGCCACTCTTCCTCTCCTGCAAAGGCTTTCTCATGACTAAAGCAGTCAGAAATCCTGGGCTTTAGTCCTGATTCTACCAGGGACTCCCTGTACAATGTTATGGCCAAATTAACCCATAGACTGTAGGTCACTTTGCCCTCTGCCTTCCAACTTCCCACTCTGTAAAACACAGATGGTACTCATTGAATTAATTCCCAGCTGTAAAGCAAGGTGAGGTCCTTGGTTGAAAGATGCCATGTAAGAGCCCAGTATTATTCTTTATAAATTAACGGGCACATTTATGTTTATTTATATTAGCCAGGTTACTTCAAAATCCTATTTTTTATTGCCAGAGGTCCCGCGCATGTTTTTCTGCTGCAGGGCTTGCTGCAGGTAATTTAATAAGAAGGAAGCTAATTTTCCACAATCTGTTTTGATTCTAAAAAGCAGTGAGTTGAAGTGTCCTGGAATTAATTCCTGGCAGTTCAAGGCAGGCATAGAATTGCAACTGTCACATTCAAGCATGCAGATAATACATCATCTGCCATTTCAATTTGCCTATGGATAATTCAGACCCACCTTCTTTTAAAGAAATACACACTCTGATAAACATTTACCAGAACTTCTGATCTGAACCAGATGGACATCAGATATCAGTGGCATGCCATTGTGTATGCAAGGCATGCATTGCATGCCCCAGGACTTTCTGTGCCTGCAGGATGAATCCATATGGCCTCTGAACGTACATGGAGGATGCCATTTTGAAGAACAAAATTCTGCAAAATGGCATCCTCTGCACAGTTTGACTTTGCACTCACTGCACATGTAAGGTCAGGCTGCATGGAGAATGTCATTTTGCATGCAAGGGTACAGTTGCATGCCTGACTAAAAATGTCATAGCATGCCTCTGCTAGATGTCAATTTTATACAGGTGTTTACATTTTTAGTAGTATCAAATTATATTCTCCCAAGTAGAATAGGCTGCATTTCTTCACATTGCCCTACACACTTACTGCCAGTCTATCTTGGGTTTGTTTGTTTTTTTTTATAACGCCTGTCGTTTTAGTATCCAAGCGCAGTCACCATGGTATCTGTAGAATGATGAAATAGAACATGTAGAACAGAACATACTTAACAGAATACACAAGAATGGTAGATAATCATTATAGACATCCATACTACATTTAAGATAATTACGTACAATGCTTCTGCTATATAATGGTGTTTCATCTGCATGTAATGTAGAAGAGGTAGCAGAATAGGTGATAAAGATTTAGTCTCTGCACAATTCTGCAGTTCAGCCATGCGAGTGCTGTCGTTTTCCAACTGCACTGCCAAGTCTCAAGGTAATGTTTGGTTCTTTATGGAATCTGAAAGGAGTTCCGCATTCATACAGCACTGGAATTCCTACAGGATACCTGAATCACTGAATGGCTTTTCCAAGGGGGAATCAAGTATTCATGAGATACTCAACTCTCATACCGCAGCTCAGAGACACTCATTTTCTAATCATAGGATGGAGAGGGGAACCTCTTCTGCCCTAGCGAGCAGATATTTGACATTTCTATCCTTGCCTGGGGATGTAACTTTTCACCTGCCCGAGGGAACTAGAGTGCTGTGTTTTGAATGCTGCTCCTTAAACATATTCCTGAGCTCATGGAGCTGCAACTCCAGTTATGAGCTAAGTGACGATTATCTTTCCGTCACCTGTATCTGCTGATAAAAGGCCAGATGTGCACCTGGTGTGAACTGGCAGTGCTCCATTGCAGATTACACTAGCAGAGGAGTTGGCTCATGGACTGGAAGAATGAGTCCCCTCTTCAGCTGCTGAAAAGGGCTGACACCCCATTACTTGGGGCAGGAGGATGCTTGGGAAGGGGCAGAGCAGTACCAAGCGGTGTGTGACCACCAGTGCCACACAGCCTGCAGTGTCAGTGATGGAATCCACCCTCTCCCCAAGGGAACCTCTGAACTCCAAGAGCTGCCAATGGCCCTTGTGAAGTAGGCAGAGCAGTAGGATGCACCAGCCCTCAGAGGAAGTAGAGAACAGAGAGACCAAGGTAGTTGAGCTGCAGCAGCTCTTCTGCCCACACTGCAGTTGTGACCCCCAGGTGGGGCTGATGCAGGGTGGGAGGGGAGAGCATCTGACGGCTCCTGCTAAGTAGCTGACCCATCTCCTTTAAAGCAACTGGTCATTGTGGGAGCAACACAAGAGGGGATGCTGCCCAGATACCCTTCCATGTAGAACTCCTCTTTTCTGCTCCCTCATGAATACCCAGGTGCCCCTCCTCCAGAATGGCTCTCTTTGCAAAGGTTGGGTGGGAAGAAGACAAAGCAGGAAAGCTTCACAGAGGAGGGCGAGGAAGCCTGGAAAGCCAGAATAGATATTGCTTCCTAGTTTATTCTTAAAAAATGGGGGACAACAGGAGAGAGAAAATGAGAAGGCAAGTGAGGGATAGTAACAACTGCACTTGGGGATGTGGTGGGGCACCAGCAGCTAACCAGTGCAGTGGGACACGGCAGCCAGTAGAGGCTGCAGACCACTGAGCTATGGCCTCTTTTGCCTACATTCCTTTCTGTTTCCCCCTCCCCTCCATTAGCAATTCAGGTGAAGCTTGGTCTCTACTGGACACAGTGACTCAGTTTTGGAGTCCTGTGAGGTACTGGGCACATTTAGCTTCCACTAACTTTCACGGCAATTGCGGGGGGTTCAATAACCTTCAGAACTGGGCTCTAAGGCCTTTCTCCAGCAAAGCATTGAAACAGGTGCCTACCTCTAAGCCAGTGAGCAATCCCATTTGCTTCAGTGCGACTACCCATGTGAGTCAAGTTAAGAACCTGCTGCGCTGGATTGGTGCCTTACTTTGTAAAGTGGAGAGGACTAGGGCCCTTGAGACAGCACTGAGTTACTGTATTTGATGTAAAGGTTTATTTTGGTTGCTCTGTGTGTGTACTATTGACTCAGCTATGGTGAAACAGGAATCGAGAGAGGGGGCTTTGAGAAAAGGATTGAAAAGTAAGCGGCTTTCACGAGGACTAGGTAAGTAACATCATCCCTCCCTTTTCTTGCATCAGTGCATCGCAGTGATTCACAGCAACTATCCCTATGGCTTGAGGCCCTGTGCTGCATTGTTTCACTGGATGTTTCATAAGGTTATTGAGCACTTATTAAAAACACAGCCAGCTCCTCATTCACTGGGCTCCCACATTTCCACCAACCCATTATGTCCTGCCATTATTTCACCCCAGACTCATGTCATCTCTTTTGTGCTCCCTTGTCTCTTCCCTCCCTGCTGCCCCTTCCCATTACATTCCCTTATGCACTGCTCCCACCAGCTCCACCTCCTCCTCATTTCCTTCCCATCTCTGTTTTCCTTCCCTCATCCCATCTCTGCATCTTTCTTCCTCTCCTCTCCACCTTTGTCTCTGGTGACATCAACTGTAACTCCAGCTCTCCATCCCTGCCCTTCCCTCACAGCTCACGCCCAACCTTCCCCCTGGCAGTGTGGTCCCTCGGGAACACCGCCTCCATCTCACAAAAGACCACAGATATCGCTGACCGTTTAATCTCTTGCTCCCTCTGTTTCATAGTGGTTGCTTAGGCCTGGATCCCTCCCTCACAGCCAGGCTCTTTGCTGCTGCAATCGCCTACGTTTTCTTGCATGCAACCCACTGCAAATCCACTGCAAGCAGTCAGCACACAGAGGTTGCAGCTACTTTTCCAGCCCATTGAATAGCAGGTGCCAGAGAGTAGGGGAAGGGCAGGAGTGAAGGGGGTTAATGGGTAAAGGAGGCTCATTGGCTTTGAGTTCAGAAGGGGGATTTCACTCTTCCACCCCCCATCACCCTTACTCAGGCTTTATGATGTGGAGTAGATTTCAACCCTACTTATTTGGTGTGTGTACTGCCCTTTGGAGATGAAATGCATTTCTCTACATGTTCACTGTTACAGTAACAATGCACTAGAGACCTGATTCAAATCAATGACAGTCACTCCATTGCTATAAATAAGTTGGATAAGATTCGAGATGAACTATTTTTATTTCTTCTCCACTGCTTGAAGGATTCTCCTATTATTAAAAGCTCAAAACCAGATCTCCATCCTCATCTTCCTTGACCTTTGAAACCATGGAAAACATTCTTCTTGAAATCTTGTCCTCGGGGGGCTTTTTTTAGTCTTTTCTCTCCTTGGTCTCTTCCCATCTCTCTAATAGCTCCTTCAGAGGATCCTCTTCATCTCCTTCCTGCTTTCTCTGCTGGTGCCCCTCAAACTTGGGAGGAGCTCCCCGTAAACACCCACCAAGCTACCTCAGTCTCCTCCTTCAATACCCCGCTTAAACTCTCCTTTGCTATGATGCCTACAAAAAACTTGACAAGGGTTTGGCCACTGGTGTGCAGAGACCACAGCGTGTCATGCTGACCAGTACTGTCTCGTTGTTTCCTTGCACCCCCCCATCTGTTGTCTTATACTTAGATCATAAGATCACTGGGGGCAGGAGCTGTCTTTTTACAATGGGTTTCTGGTCCATGACATGGGACCCTACGTGCTACGGTCATACTACTATTAAGAAAAACTAATTGTTAAGGGGAGTGGTCTGGTCTAAGCCAATTCCAACGGGTCTTGCTCTTGGGATTTTTTGGCTGAATTTGTATTTTCTAATGATGGTTATACATTAAGAATATTTTCTCTAGATGAATAAGTAATCATGTGATTGGTATTGCATGTAGCCAGCAGGAGAATGCACACGATCAGTCCTGGTATCTTTCTACAACACCTATTGTTAGAAAAACTCCTCCCTTATATTTTTCAAGTCTTGTATCAACCTTGGACCGTTGCAAAGGAAGGAAAATAATGATTTCTTCATGTTCTTAACCCATATGTTTTAGGGTTGTTTTCTACCTCTGTTTGAATAATTCATCTGATTTTTAGCTGCACTGAGTGGCTAAGACAGTCAAACTGAACATATACATTCTGTATTGTTCTCACCATAGCCCAACGGTTTCATTAGCACAAAATTCCAGCTAATATTTGGCCAAAATCCAATTTAAACTAAAAATATCAAGACATTTAGGCAGATGTAAACCTGTGAAAACTGGGACAGTTCTGTGCAGCAGCATTAAACCATAGCTTGGGACAAGCAGCCAATAAAGAGTTTTCCAAAAGGGCCAGGAGAAGTCTTATTTCATCTGGTACAGAGCCAACTGAGGGCCAGGGGCTTGGGGGGACAGCATTACCTCTCCCTGAAAAAAAGAATGATTTCTGATAAAATTGCCTCCCACAGTCTGATCCTCAATACCCAGATCAGAGTGGCAGATAGATGGGGACGCAAGTTGGTATTTACGTCTCAGCTCACACCTAGAGATTCACAGCCTGCTGGGACAGCCACCTGCACGTCAGCAGCGTTGTCGTCCTTAGAGAGGTACACCAATAAAGCCAAAAGATCAAAACAAAATTACATTTTGAAGCAAGTGCACAGACAAACGATGTTAAATATGCCCACCTTGGGCCAGAATGGAGAACAACTGACAGTGCCTCATAAAATCCATTGCCCATTGTATAATCAAATAAGAGGGCGTGGGGGAAGGGAAAGGGGAAATCACGATTTTGGTGAGCTCTCAACAGTGACGCAAGATCTAGATTCGCCAATCCCAGATCACAGCCACCCAATTCACCACAGTTTATACACACACTCCGTACTCCAAACACTGCAGCAATCCCAATTTACAATGTGCTGAAAATTCCTCACTGGCAAGGCATTGTTCTGGCCAGCATTTCCACTCCACCATCTCCCCTGCAAGGTCTCTTGGGGCAGATGGCACAGCATCTCCCATGTACACCAATCACAGGGGCTCTTTAAATCAGCTGAATGCTCAAACCTATGGTAGAACAACATCCTCCACCTACTTACCTCCACCCTGGGTAACTCTCCAATGCAGCTCTGGTGCAGGAAGAAGCCAAGGGATAGCATGTTCCAAGAGCTAAGGCTCCTTCTGGAGACAAGTATATTTTATTTATGTATACACAAAAATAGCCTGGTGCCAGCAAATGAGTAAAAACTGCATTCCCTTGGAAAAGAAAAGCAATCAAAGAAAAGTGAAAATAACTCCTCTGAGCTAGTGGACAAAATAGTAACAACTTACTAAAACCTGAAGAAAGCTAGAACTCCAAATGAAAGGCTGATACCTAACAGCAATACCTCCCACTCACACATATCATCTATGTAGAGCTATAAGAAAAACAAAGACCTCACACTGTCATAGCTCTGTAGTAGTCAATGTCCTGCAATGCTATAGGAGCCCTGACAACAGCTACAATTCAGAGCACCACAAAATCCATTTAAGTCAAGGGCTTTATGTTGTGGCAGCTGAATTAATCTTGGCATGGTCAGAAAGATGGGAAACCCTCATGCTATTTCACACAGACTTAAGTTAACGTGATGTCACTTATTTTGTATGGCCCTTTCTTCGTCTTCCATCAGTAGCTAGCTCCATGCTTCCATTTCTGCATCACACCACAGTAAACCTTTCAATGCCAGGGCAGTTTTCCCATATCCACACCCAAAAAAGATTGTGTTATGTAACATGAAGCAGTCTGTAATTACCTGCCAGTGCAGAGACAGAGAAAGAAGCCCTCTGGGCACAGACTCCTTTCACAGTGCTGGGGTGCTGCTGTAGAGCGCTTGGCAACAACAGCCTCTGGGATCTCTCTCAGCATCCTCTTTACTCCAGCACTGGTGGCTGGATATAAAAATACATAGGACTTATTTAGCACTTGTGTTAAACTATGGAATCTAAGCTTGGGTAGCTTTAAAAGTGAGATCCTCAACTCAACCAGAAGTTACGGGTTGCCCTGGGCTAAATTCTATAGCCTGTGGTATACAGGAGGGCAGATCAGATGATCACAACAGTCCCTTAAAATCTTTTATTCAAATTGAAGGCACAAAAGCCATAGATACCGAGAAAGATAGGATCTAAGACATCTGATAATAGTAAGTGAAATTAGCATTTCACAGCTAAGGCTTTTCTCTACTCCAGGAGTAAGTGAGATATTTTTAGCACAGCAAAATGAGCCCAATTCTGTTCCCATGGAAGGGAGCAGCAAAAAATGAGACAAACCCATTAGTTGCTTAGATTCTCTGTTTTCTCTCCCTGCTTATGAGAAGCTAGCATCTGGTCAAATGTCTCCTGTAAAGAAGGTTAGACACAACAGACTAGAACACAATAGGGGAGTGCACAGAACTACAAACTTTCAGCCCCAGAAATGAAGCACCAAAGAGGTCAGAAAAATAAAAACACGAATTAATTTAAGTCTAATACAAACACTAGAAAGTAAATCACAGAAAACAAATGGACACCCTCAACTTGAATTTGGACCAGAACTCACCTTTGGCAATTTTTTTTAAACACAAGAAAACCTAAAACCAAGAGGAAAGTTTCCATGATTTCTTATAAACCCTGTTTTCAAATGTATTCTCCAACACTGTATATACTAAACACTATACTACTGGAGGAATTCTGTGCTACTGTGCGCACACAATTAATGAGCCATGCATATTTTAATTTTTTTGCACAGAAAAAAAGCCTCTTCAGAATTGTTGCTGCAGTTCTGCCTTTTGCCTACCAGAGGGTGCTGTGGCAATAGATCACAGCAGCTGCTCCCAGCCAGCTAGGGAAGGGAAAGATACTGCCTTTTTCACTGGGCCTGCCCCTGCAGGCCAGGTCAGGAGACAGGGGGAGACAGACAGCATGGGGTATTGGGGGGGGGGAGGGTCAGACAGGGGCTCATAAAGGTTAATGGAGGAAGGACAGACTAGGGGAGGGTCTGAATGGGAGGAGAAGAGCAGGGCCACATCGGGACAGAGAATGGCTGAGTGAGGGCACAGAGATACATGGGGACAGGGGAAGGGGTACAGGGCCACATGGAGATGGCGGGAGTGGGTGACTGAATGGGGGTGGAGGGACAAGTGAACAGGGGGTGCAAGGACACATGGGGGTGCAAGGACACATGGGGACAGAAGCAGATATGCCTGACTCAATGGAAAAGGCTAGGGGTCAGCCAGGGTCTGCATGGGGGAAGCTCCCTAACAATTCCTCCCCAACCCCCAAAAAAGAAACTGTTCCATACTTTTCCCACCCATACCCAGCAACCCTCCAAGTTCACACTGAGGCTCCTTCCCAGCAATTTACTTCCCTCTCCCTCAGTTCCTCTGTTACCCCTGACTCCCCCACGCCTTTATACTGCTTCTGAGAGGTGCCGGAAATACGGTTCTGTATCGTAGTTTAAATAAATTATTACTCGGAGTTCTATAGTAATATGCCTAGTAAGGAATCTATTTGTCAAAAAACATTTCCTGAATCTTTTTTGTTGTCTCTATTGTTAAAGACATATTTGCTGACAGGTATTTTGAAATAAATTACTAAAAATAATTAAAACTGGTGTGATTATATCGTGTTATTTTGACAAATAACATATGCAGAATTTGGCAGAATTTTAAAATATTGTGTGCAGAATTTTTAATTTTTTGGCGCAGAATTCCCCCGGAGTAACACTGCAACACTGAGAACCTGAAAGTGAAAATGATTATGAACAGAAGCAAAAGAAGCTGCAAGAAATGCCAGGAAAAGAAGCATCATCAGTGAAATGGGAATTGGATTTCAAAATTATTTCAGTCTAATCTAAGAGGTGTTGATATCAAGTCAAGAAATGTGGGTTCACCCCCTCTCCCATGGTGAAGATGCTGGTTCCTTCACCCATGTTTAACACCATCTTATTCTGCAAACTGTCCCACTGACTTCAGCGGGGCAACTTGTAGGGTAAGGAACTACTGAACAGGAATACAGGCAGCAGAATCTGACCCAATACAATTTGACAGAATCCCTTCCAGTGCAACAGAAACCTTTGTCTTTGTCCCGAGATGCTGAGCACCCACAAATCTCATTGGAATCTATGGGAATTTTGACAGTTCAGGATCAGGGCTAAATGCCATTTTCTATAGTTCATATTGTATCTGGAAAAAAGAACATGGTTGATAAAAATTGAGCTGCATGCACAGTGTGGAATTCCACCAGTAAAGTGCTCATGCAGTATCCTTTAGCTAAATACATGTTATAATTTGCTCTGCCAATAGTCTGGCTTCGCCACCCTTCGCTCAGCTAAATTGCCATAATACAATGTGCCATTTAAGCTAAATACTACAAGCAAAATGATTGTTTCTTTGCATCAACAGTACCCCAAGAAGATCTATCTGACCAATTAGTTTTCAAATTATTTCAAGTATTTCCAGGAAAACAGAGGGACAATGTACTCTACATAACTTATTCTTACTAGCAAAAGTGAAGCTAGTGGCTTAGTTGCAGTGCTCAACGCTGATAGACACAGGGACCCAAGGTTAAATTTTTAATCAATTCAATCTCTTGGTCCTATGACTGGCAACAAGGATTAGGAAAGCTACAGGAGTGGCTGGAGATTGCAAGGTATCAACAATCAGAACATTTAGCAAATGGAGCATTTTACTTCTTCAAAGTGTTGCACAAACTTTTTTTTTTTTTTTAAATTATAAGCCATGACCAAGAGTAAGCAACACCCTCATTCTACAGATTGGGAAACACTGAGGTTAAGTGATAGACCCACACAGATTAAGAGGCAAAGGCACAATTCAAACTGGGAAGATCCTGGCTCACATCCAGTGCTCAACCTTCCAGTCATCACTGCCTCTCTGGAACGCTGGTGACAGACTGAGATGAAAAACTCTTCCTGGTTAGAAAGATGGTGGCTCTAAGATCTCAATATTTATCGTTTATATTGTGGTAGCACCTAAAAGGGCACACTTAGGTTGGGACCATTTGTGCACAGCGCTGGGCAAAACATAAAATAAATGATCTCTTCTCAACAAGCTCAGTGGAACGACAGCTGCTGCACCACTTTCAGGGGATGGATGAAGAGGAGCAAGACTGAGCTCGTTTTCTTGCGTGGCAGAATCTGAAGTCAGATCTCAGTAGGAGAAAGCACACAGACTCCCTGAGCCACCCTCTCCTAATAGCTCTCAGCCCATCTTGATGGAGCCACTCTGTGCTGCAGATAGGACAAGAACGAGAAGACCAAGGGTGCTGCCCGTCAAGACTGAGGAAAACGTGGACTGCAAAAATACATAAATAAATAAAATAAAATACACAAAACAAAAATAGTGGGGCTTCTTGGGTGGCAATGGGGAGATAAGGGTCTCCAAGGGAAAAGGAAATTACATGTTTAGCACCATTACATCCATCTCTCTGCAGACTACTTTTTGTTATTGGACCAACTTCTGTTGGTGAGAGACACCAGCTTTTAAGCTTACACAGAGCTCTTCTTCAGGTCTGGGAAACTAACCCAGACCTGAAGAGCTCTAAGCTGAAAAGTTTGTCTCTCTCATTGACCGAAGTTGGTCCAATATAAGACGTTATCTCACCCACCTTGTCACACTAATATCCCGGGACTGACACAGCTACAAAAACACTGCATACCACTCTCTGTAAGATAGCAGAAGTATCATGAAAGCAACTGGGTTATCATTACACTGACACATAACTAGATGTTATTTTCTGAATGTATAGGCAGCAGGCACCTGGAGAAAAGCCATACCACAGTTGTTAAGGTCACACTATTAGGGCTTGTCTTCTCTACTGGGGTAAGTCGACCGAAGTTACGCTACTCAAGCTACGTGAATAACATAGCTGGAGTTGACGTAGCTTAGATTGACTTACCCCGGTGTCTTTATTGCACTGTGTTGATGGGAGATGCTCTCTGGTCGACTTCCCTTACTCTTCTCAGAGCGGTGGAGTACTGGGGTCGACCAGAGAGTGCTCTGCCGTTGATTTAGCGGGTCTTCACTAGACCTGCTGCATCAATTGCAGCAGTGTCGATCTCCCCTTAGTGAAGATCAGCCCTAGAAAGGAAACACCGACCTGGATTTTCTCTTGCAAATTCAGATGTAGATCAAATGTTGTGTCTTCTTTTAAGATCTCAGCAGGCTGCAACTATGTGCAAAACATTGCAGCCTGAATTTGATTGTTTTGATCAATTAATTAAATATGTGGGAGGAGGGAGATGTAACTTTTGATGCTTTACAATTCTAATCCAGACCCTGTTTTAGATGCTTTCTTCAAGTATGAGACAGGAAAAAAAATCATTTAACTATAACGTTGCTGGCATTACATGCATTGTCCTTCCAATACTGTAAGTAATTTCTCTCCAAATCAGTGCTAACCAAGTACCAAAATAATTGAACAAATAAATATCTTATTTCTCCCATTTTCATATACCTGGTGTGCAACAGTGGGTTTTCTGAGTTTCTCTAGTTTCTAAAGTCATTGGGGAAAAATTACGGTCCTCAAAGTCAATGGGAGATTTGCCTATGAAAACAGAGCAGGATGTGGGTGTCTAGCCCTATGTGGGAGACGCGATCCACATTTGTATAAGCTTTGTGAAGCACACGAATGACAGCACCAAAATCTAGAGAGTTTCCTAGAAAAGGCTAATCCCCTCCTTGTTTTTTAAGTGTCTGGTCCAAACTACTTTTACAACACAAATAGACTAATGTGCTTTGGAACAGAACCTGTGAAAAGACTCCCACAGGATCCAATGGGCTTTGGATCAGGCCCATATTGCTTTTCACATTGGCCAGAGAGAGCCGCTGCTGAGATGGTTATGTTCCCTTTCACCCAATGACATCCCTGAAAGCACAGGAACATTCATTTTGATTTACATGCATGTACCTTAGAAATAAAATCCCATGCTGTTTCCCTATTGAGAATGACAGATAATGTATTCATATAATTCACATAGTTGGGCAATACTCAAAATTAATCTCAATACGCAAGTGGTAACACAAACTTCGACTAATAATAAAATTGATTGTTCAGAAGGTAAAAAAATACACAGGGTATGAAATGCCATGGTAAACACTGGTCAATCATAGTGACAGACACCTTTTTTAAAGTAATCAGGGAAACTTGTATGGTTTTCTTCTAACCTTCTAATCAATTATTTCTCTCAGTTCCTGGGAATTGAGTTGACAACACAAAACAAAGTTTTCAATACTTCAATTTCAATACTTCCAAAAAACCACTCCCCTGAACTTTCCAAGCAAAAACATGATCAAATCATGCTGCATTTCAGACATGTGAAATATTAACCCCTTGTGCACAGGAATTTAGATGTGCTAGTGCAGTGGTTCTCAAACTTTTGTACTGGTGATCCCTTCCACATAGCAAGCCTCTGAGTGCGACCTCCCTTATAAATTAAAAACACTTTAAAATATATTTAACACCATTATAAAAGCAGGAGGCAAAGCGGGCTTTGGGGTGGAGGCTGACGGCTCACGACCCCCCCATGTAATAACCTTGTGACCCCCCTGAGGGGTCCCAACCCCCAGTTTGAGAACTCCTGCGCTAGTGGGTGCTGGGTGGCTCCAACCCTATGCAACTTTTTGTAAAGATGGCACCTGAGGTGTTCAGTCATTATGAATATATTTGCTCTTCACTATGAATGCAGCAGTCTTCAGCTCATTTCATATTCATGCAGCTGTGGAGTCCCATGGCAATTCTGCATATTTTAAATAAATTGTTCCCATTGAAGTGCCTCAAACCTCATTAATTTTTCATGAAGCATGTATGAATGCATGGAAAAAATTGGTCTTTAATGTGTTTTTCTGCATTAGATTAAAGTTACATACATTATCTTCTAGATGAAGTCCAAACATGTACTTTGCTTGAAATGTCAGTAGTTATCACAAAACAGATCAATAAGTTAAAAGGCTTTCACAATACAAGATTCAGATAATTATTCCACATATACAAAACACAGCTAGAGAAATACAGTTCTTCAATGCCGAATTATGGGAAAAAAGGTCTAAAAAAATAGAAAACTCTTGATACCTGGACATCAATTCAGAACGTAACACTGCATAATGCCGCAATATGAGCACCCATTTAATGAGAAATCCCCTGGAAAGAGACGTGTAAGGGGATCTAATGTTTATGACAAAAATAGATGAATACTGCACCAAAAGGCATGCATACAATCGCCATGGTCATTCAATATGTTAGTGATAATCTAAAGTGTGACCTAAGAGAAGAGTGAGGCAGTGTTCTCAAATCAAATCAAGTGAATGACTACATGTTGATTAAGCTTTCTGAGGCAGCAAAGTGAGGGCACAAAGCCATGTCTGGATTCTGGAGCTGTTTTAAAATTCGCTTGTGAAATTTCTCTCGCACACGGTTAAACTCCATTATGTCCAGTGGATCTTCTTCAATCCAGAATTTATGGAATTCATGCACCAAATAGCCTAATAAAAAGAATTCAATATTTAAAGAATTAGAACACAGGTAAAGTTGTTCCCTTTAGTTTATAGAATAGCAAGCACTGCAATCAGAAATCATAATGCATATTGTGAGGTAGGTGAAACTAGTACTATTGAAGTCTGATGTATTACAGTATTTAATGAAGTTGTGTTAGTCATACTAAGAAATGAAGCACTACAGCATACAATATTAAAACAAGCTTCTAAGAGGCATCTTCAAATAATTAAAACAAAACAACACATAGATCTGCTAGCAATAGTAATGGAATTACTATAATTTACTTCTTAACAGAAGAAAATGTACTAATTTTATGACACCAAGAGCCCCCATTCAGGAGGACACTTACTCATGTGTTTTAAAGCTTTTCCAAATTAGGATGTTGTCTTGAATTAAGGCCTGAATTTAGAGAAGCACTTTTGAAAGATTACTCAATTGCCTAATGCAAACTTTAAACAAAATTTTTATTGCTACTTATATCAATGAAATGGCCTAATTTTACCAATAAATAACTAAAATAAATCTATCAAATTACCAGATGCAGTTATAGAATTGTTAACTTGTGCCTGGATAAACCAAGTGAAATACAAAATATATTTTAATATTAAACTGCAGGCTATAAGTATTAAGAGATGACAATAAGAATCAGTCTTTACCAAGCATCTTTTGTTTATATTTAATTATTCTCATGCTCAAATATCTATGAAACAACACTTACTCTACATTATAAACAGCCTCTAGGGAAGTGTCTATTATAAAATATTTACTGAACAAGCCTTACACTTAAAAACCATTTAATTTATGAATTGTGAGTTAACATAATTTACTGTCTGAAAGCAACTAGTTACTGGATCTTTGCCAGGAACATTCAGTTTTACACTTGTCTTTCTAAACATGAATAAAGGATTCCACCATATTGGGTTTGCACATAATCGTGGCTAGACAAATGCCAGGGGAAAGAAGTAATTGGTGTTGGCAAACCTCCCTTGTGTAGGGAAAAGGCATGAGATAAACATATACCCTATGATACCTGCCCTGATAAAGGCATTCTTTTTTTTTTTTAAAGCCTTTTTTTTATTCTTTGCTCCCCCTGTGACAATCTGTGATTTCTGCATCACCTTCCCAGCAGTGGTCTGGAGGTACAACATTGTCAACAAACAGCTGTGTCAAGAAATACTATGGGTTGTGTAGTCAAGTTCAGCAAAGCACTTAAGCATGTGCTTGAAGCCAACAGGCCTTACACACAACCTTATGTGCTTTCCTAAATAGGGATGGACTTAAGCATATGCCACGGGCTTTGCTCAATCAGAACTTATTCCGGACACTTTTGTTATGTACTTTATTCCATCTTTGTTTTGATAAACATCTCAGTCTATTCACTCCAAAATGGTAACTTATTGCTAGACTTTACAAGCTACACAGTGGATTCCATTTTATAAACTAAACCATTTTCATGTACTTGGGCAGACAGATTCTCCTCCTGAAGCTGGAAGGTTTTTCTTTGAAGGAAAAACCTAGCTCAGCAAAATAGCTTTAAAAATTATTATTAAAGGGAAATATATTATGGTTGGGCTTCTCACAGACAGATCCGGGCGTTTCAAAGGGATTATTATTTATACAGCATGAGAAGTGGCTTGGTATTCAGCGTGCAGGGTCGTTTTTATTACGTCAAAAGGAATTTCATATTAATTAATGATATAGAATTGAGTGCATTGCTTGTAGTATCAAGAGATTTCAGTGCTGCCCTGGGAATAGTCAGTCAAATTCCGCACTCAGTTACACCCAGGCAAACCCACCAAAGTCCAGGAGGACTGGATGGGTGCAGACGAGAACAGAATTTGGCCCAGTGTTTGAGAGGTCAAATCAGTACAGCTATTGTATTCTTTCACCTAGAAACAGTGTTTGCTGTGCATTGTAATTTTGACTTTCAGATTCAGACATGCAGCCTGCAGGCATTTACTGCAGCCTAATTGTGTTTCAATTTTTCTCAGCTGCATTCAATTAGTTGAAACCTAGGATGACTAAGGTCATGGGGGAAAAGCGTCAGTGTAGCAGGGTAGAATACAGAACTGTGTGAGTGAGTGAAAAAAAAAGTTCATAAGGCTTCCGACTTCCCAAACAACGAGACTGGCATAAGAATAATATATATTTGGCGTGGTCAGTCTGTCAGATATTTGATCATAAAGAAAGCAGCACTCCTTCTCCACATATATCCTGACATTCTTCCCACACACAATCCCACCACGCTGGAACTATTCCAGCCACCCCACATCCCCAGCAGCTCCACCACCTCCCCCAGCAGCATGGGAAGTCTACTCCACCCTGGAATTCTTAGCCCTGTGGTTTTTATCCCACTGCGCAGCATTAAGCCAGGACAGAGGGTGGTAAATGTAATTTCTTAACCCTATTGGGCCTACTCCCAAACTATCTTCATGTCTCGCCAGGGAGCTCCCCTGTTTTTGTAGGCACACAGAGTAGGCAGTGAAATAAGATGGAATTGTAGGGTAGCAGTAAAGATGGGAGAAGAAAGAAGCATCTGCAATGGGATCAACAAGCAGAACAGTGACACCTGGTGGCTGGAGCTGAGCACTGGAGCACAGAAAACAAGCAGTCACCTCCGGAAAGGCATTTCTAAAGTGTAAAAATTACTTAAAACTTTGTGGATGCAGCAACACTGGAGATAACAGATAATGTGAAAACAACGTGAGCCTATCCAAAAGATCCACTCACTCATTCAAAAAACTAAGGCACACTGGCCAAGAAGGGATTTGCAGAAACTGATGACTGGACAGCATCAATGAGAAAGACTCCCAGAGTCCTCAGAGAAAGGGCCTTTGAAACGTTGAAGTATCTGTTCCTCTTTGTTTGGCAAACAACTCATTGTAAACTTACCTTAAACACACACATTCACCTGTAGTCTGCAGAGATTATAGTGGAATCTTTGTATCTGAATGTCACATGACACACAGTAAAAATGTTAGCTCCCCTGAATTTGTGCTAGCCAGCTCCAGTCAGCTGCGACAGCCCAGAATTCATCACAAAACCACACGGGCTGATCCTTGCTGGTGTATGGAGCTTGCCCACAGGGTAATGACTCGTCTTTTACAGTAGCACAGTTTCAAAGAGAGTTAGTGAATATTTGAAGCACTTTACGATTTATTATTTACTGTATCTAACAGCCAGAAGCATGTAAGGCACTTCACAGACATAAAATAAGACCGGTCTCAGTGCCAAAGATCTTATTGTCATCTAACCAAACAACATCAGAAAGGGGGAACAAGCAATACAGTTATTGACACTATTTCCATTCCTTTTGTCTCTGATGATCCTACTTGAGAAAAAAATCTAACACCTTCAACTTCCTCGTTACCAAATGCTTGCTTATATATTTTCCATTTTATTTTCAGCTCCTTCTCATTCTAACCCATGTTTCACACACCCCCCTTTCATCCATTAATTCACTCCCTTTCCTACCCTCACCCATCAGCAGCTACCGACTGCTGCCTACTAGTTAATTCTAGAACTTACTCTTTCATAGTTCAGGCAGACCCTTCTTTAGTTACTTCTGGACCTCCTTTCCCGAATAGAGGGGAATGATCACGTCCCTTGATCTGCTGGCAGTGCTCCTACTTATACAGCCCAAAATGCTGTTAGCCTTCTTGGCAACAAGGGCACACTGTTGACTCATATGCAGCTTCTCGTCCACTGTAACCTCTAGGTCCCTTTCTGCAGAACTGTTGCCTAGGCATTCGGTCCCAAGTCTATAGCAGTTCATGGGATTCTTCCGTCCTAAGTGCAGGACTCTGCACTTGTCCTTGTTGAACCTCATCAGATTGCTTTTGGCCCAATCCTCTAATTTGTCTAGGTCCCTCTGTATCCTATCCCTACCCTCCAGCGTATATACCACTTCTCCCAGTTTAATGTCATCTGCAAACTTGCTAAGGGTGCAATCCACACCATCCTCCAGATCATTAATAAAGATATTGAACAAAACCGGCCCCAGGACCGACCCTTGGGGCCACTTGATACTGGCTGCCAGCTAGACATGGAGCCATTGATCACTACCCGTTGAGCCCGACGATCTAGCCAGCTTTCTATCCACTTTATAGTCCATTCATCCAGCCCATACCTCTCTAACTTGCTGGCAAGAATACTGTGGGAGACCGTATCAAAAGTTTTGCTAAAGTCAAGGAATAACATCCACTGCTTTCCCCTCATCCACAGAGCTAGTTCTCTCATCATAGAAGGCAATTAGGTTAGTAAGGCATGACTTCCCCTTGGTGAATCCATGCTGACTGTTCCTGATCACTTGCCTCTCCTTGAAGTGCTTCAAAATGGATTCCTTGAGGACCTGCTCCATGATTTTTCCAGGGACTGAGGTGAGGCTGATTGGCCTGTAGTTCCCTGGATCCTCCTCCTTCCATTTTTTAAAGATAGGCACTATGTTATTCTTTTTCCAGTCATCTGGGACCTCCCCCCCGATTGCGATGATTTTTCAAAATAATGGCCAATGGCTCTGCAATCACATCCGCCAATTCTTTTAGCACCCTTGGATGCAGCGCATCCGGCCCCGTGAACTTGTGTTCGTCCAGCTTTTCTAAATAGTCCTGAACCACTTCTTTCTCCACAGAAGGCTGGTCACCTCCTCTCCATAATGTGCTGCCCAGTGCAGTAGTCTGGGAGCTGACCTTGTTTGTGAAGACAGAGGCAAAAAAAGCATTGAGTACATTAGCTTTTTCCACATCCTCTGTCACTAGGTTGCCTCCCTCATTCAGTAAGGGGCCCACATTTTCCTTGACTTTCTTCTTGTTGCTAACATACCTGTAGAAACCCTTCTTGTTACTCTTAACATCTTTTGATAGCTGCAACTCCAAGTGTGATTTGGCTTTCCTGATTTCACTCCTGCATGTCTGAGCAATATTTTTATACTCCTCCCTAGTCATTTGTCCAATCTTCCACTTCTTGTAAGCTTCTTTTTTTTGTGTTTAAGATCAGCAAGGATTTCACTGTTAAGCCAAGCTGGTCGCCTGCCATATTTACTGTTCTTGCTACACATCGGGATGGTTTGTTCCTGCAACCTCAATAAGGATTCTTTAAAACACAGCCAGCTCTCCTGGACTCCTTTTCCCCTCATGTTATTCTCCCAGGGGATCCTGACCATCAGTTCCCTGAGGGAGTCAAAGTCTGCTTTTCTGAAGTTCAGGGTCTGTATTCTGCAGCTCTTTTTTCTTCCTTGTGTCAGGATCCTGAACTCCACCATCTCATGGTCACTGCTTCCCGGGTTCCCATCCACTTTTGCTTCCCCTACTAATTCTTCCCTGTTTGTGAGTAGCAGGTCAAGAAGAGCTCTGCCCCTAGTTGGTTCCTCCAGCACTTGCACTAATAAATTGTCCCCTACACTTTCCAAAAACTTCCTGGATTGTCTGTGCACTGCTGTATTGCTCTCCCAGCAGATATCAGGGTGATTCAAGTCCCCCATGAGAACCAGGGCCTGTGATCTAGTAACTTCTGTTAGTTGCCTGAAAAAAGCCTCGTCCACTTCATTCCCCTGGTCTGGTTGTCTATAGCAGATTACACCACGACATCACCCTTGTTGCCACAGTTCTAAACTTAATCCAGAGACTCAGGTTTTTCTACAGTTTCATACTGGAGCTCTGAGCAGACATACTGCTGTCTTACATACAATGCAACTCCCCCACCTTTTCTGCTCTGCCTGTCATTCCTGAACAGTTTATATCCATCCATGACAGTACTCCAGTCATGTGAGTTATCCCACCAAGTCTCTCTTATTCCAATCACATCATAGTTCCTTGACTGTGCCAGGACTTCCAATTCTCCCTGCTTGTTTCCCAGGCTTCTTGCATTTGTGTATAGGCACTGAAGATAAATCGCTGATCATCCTCCTTTCTCAGTATGAGGCAGGAGTCCTCCCCTCTTGCACTCTCCTGCTCGTGCTTCCTCACGGTATCCCACTTCCCCACTTACCTCAGGGCTTTGGTCTCCTTCCCCCGGTAAACCTAGTTTAAAGCCCTCCTCACTAAGTTAGCCAGCCTGCTTGCGAAGATGCTCTTCCCTGTCTTCATTAGGTGGAGCCCGTCTCTGCCTAGCAATCCTTCTTGGAACACCATCCCATAGTCAAAGAATCCAAAGCCTTCTCTCCAACACCACCTGTGTAGCCATTCGTTGACTTCCACGATTCAACGGTCTCTACCCAGGTCTTTTACTTCAACAGGGAGGGTGGACGAGAACATCATTTGTGCCTCAAACTCCTTTACCCTTCTTCCCAGAACCACGTAGTCTGCAGTGATCCACTCAAGGTCATTCTTAGCAGTATCATTAGTGCCCACGTGGAGAAGCAGGAAGGGATAGCAATCCGAGCATTGATGAGGCCTCATCTGGAGTACTGTGTCCAGTTTTGGGTCCCACACTACAAGAAGGATGTGGAAAAATTGGAAAGAGTCCAGCAGAGGGCAACAAAAATGATTAGGGGGCTGGAGCACATGACTTATGAGGAGAGGCTGAGGGAACTGGGATTGTTTAGTCTGCAGAAGAGAAGAATGAGGGGGGATTTGATAGCTGCTTTCAATTACCTGAAAGGAGGTTCCAAAGAGGATGGATCTGTTCTCAGTGGTAGCAGATGACAGAACAAGGAGTAATGGTCTTAAGTTGCAGTGGGGGAGGTTTAGGTTGGATATTAGGAAAAACTTTTTCACTAGGAGGGTGGTGAAGCACCGGAATGGGTTACCTAGGGAGGTGGTGGAATCTCCTTCCTTAGAGGTTTTTAAGGTCAGGCTTGACAAAGCCCTGGCTGGGATGATTTAGTTGGGGATTAGGTCCTACTTTGAGCAGGGGGTTGGACTAGATGATCTCCTGAGGTCTCTTTGAACCCCATGATTCTATGATTCCCCGTACCGTCACTAGGGCCTCCAAACCATTTACAGGATTTCTCATCCTGAAAAGCCCATTTTTTAAGTTCAATTTTCAATTTTTCTTTAAAGCTACAATTCAGATCCTAATCACCAGTGTGCTGAGGTAGTGGAAGGCTGTCCAAAGAGAACAGGATCGCCTATACCATGTGGGTGACATAAGAACTAGGAACATTTACCTCTGAACACTATACTCCTGAAAAAGGTCCAGCTGCCAATGTGTCAGTTCATCACTCCTGTTTACAGTGCTGAATCCCTGCTCTGTAATGTATCTCTATCACAGATGTTCTGCAGGTAAGCACTGAAAAGCCAATATGAGATTATATTAAGAGAGAGGGGTCTGGCTTGGATAGATGGGAAGATTCCTTTTGTACGGCTCTGTCAAATTTTTTTTTCCCTTTTTCCTGAACTCGTTCACCTGTCTGTTTTGCACAACAACCTACACAGTATGCTCCGGGGTCCAAACATCACAAAGATAAAATAATGTTAGGATGATGCCCATCCGTGCTGCACCAATGTTGTTCCATGCAATTCACCAGCCCTGAGTGATTTTAAGAAAGTGTTACTGGTAATGCAAACAAAACAAAAACTTACAGAAAGTCTGTTGGAAATGGGATAACGTCGGAGCCTCTGGAGCAACATTGTAGAAATGGGTCTTCAGCGCACCACTCACAAGCAGGTTGTATGCAAGGTCAGTTATGTTAATGCCAACAATAGCAAACGAGTAGCTGGAAGAAAAGCAAGGAGTAGGATTTATAGGAAATGCTGGTGAAACTAAAAGGCTGGGAGATATAAATGTACCACAGATTTTGTTTTTAAGAATAATGCTTGACTTTGGGTAATTTTCCTCTTATCTGACAAGGTTCTTAGAACAAAATAAATGAGAACAAGAGAAAATATTTATCCTCTTTATTCTGTACATTTTAATGGCAGTGTTACACCTATGATATCTGCCTGTACCACACTGAAAATAATAGTTTCATCATTTTGCTAATCATTTCCACAGAAGCACCATGGAAATATTTCTGTGAAAGAGGAATAAGATCTACTTGTTAACATCTCAGTGTTCTTGAACTCATTGTAGAAAGGGAGTGTTACACATGACACAGTTTTCATTATGATAAGTAATTTGTTACTACTGCCCTGCTACACTTTAAACTACCACCTATATTGTACATACATAGTTACCCCAACAGTTAAGAATGTCAGATTTGGACCAGCATGAGATTAGCAAAACTCTTCCTAGGAGGGTATTACACAGTCTCTTTAAACATATAAAAAGATCCGGTTGAAAAATATGCATAGGCTCCCTGCTCGTCCCAGCAGACACTGGAAATGATAAAAATGGATAAAATATTCTTTGAATGCCCATAGGTTTACTTTGCTGTTGGGAAAAGTCCAGACAACATGTAAATAAATCTCTAGTATAATGATTCAGTTACCTCACTGTAGATCAAAGACCTGTTTGAAATGGAAATGAATTATCTGCATAATGGGACAACATCCTACACAGTCAAGAAAGTGAATGATCAGGGAAGATGAATTTTAATAAGCAGTCAATATGGTCCTTGTGTTAAGAAAAAGGACATTATCCCTTGATTTGTGTTTCTCATTAAACAAAGGAAGTAATACAGTAATGCCAAAATCATGGCTTAGAAATCCCACATCACTTATCCCAGGCCACTCATCCTGTTATTACAGTTGCTGGCAAGTGGCCTGTTCATAAATCACAACTTGTCTATGTCACAGTCAAAAGTGAGACCCCACCTCATGAGGTTTATTCAACCCTTGATATGTGCAGTTATACACAGTCACAAGTAAAGGCTTATTTTAAGAAGTCCTTCCAGTTACTAAGAAGCAATTAGAAAAGTAGTACATTAGCTATAATCACCGTATGGCTAAGATAAGCATAAAATAATAAATGGTGTTGTTAATACTGAAATTTCATTATAAAAAAAACTTTTTAAATTCAATTTTTAAAAAGAACAGATTTTTACATGCACAGCATCAATCAGCATAATTGTGCTTATGTCAACTTATTTTTAAAGATCTTGTACTTACCCAATTGCCTTATCAAACTTTTTCTTCTCCCATTCAGCTTTGCTGAATTGGCTGAAAAAAATGAATTCAGATGTTACCATACACTGCTTTCCAATTTGTTTTATACTGTAATGTTATCTAGCACAGGCTGGGTATTTTAAGTGCAGTTGAGCTGTCTAGAAGTATTTTACTTTGCTTCTATGATTTTGCCGTAGTTTGATCAAACTGGTATAATAGGTTTGAAGTGAGATTAGCTACCTTGACTTATAGCATCATCCATGTATTGTTCTCATCAGTGCAATCTGAAAGGAGGCTGTGGCTATGCTATTCTCCCAGTCAAAATCAATTTATTCTGTATCCTCTTCAAAAAGATGGTCCACCTCAGTTAAACTTGAACGAGTGTTGAAAACTCTACATTTCTTTTAACTTTGATCAAGGATGACTTTAGCCTTTGGTGTTCTTCAAGATATACATGACATGAACCACTTGAAACAAACATGAAAAATAGTACTTCTCCAATAGCGAATGGATAGGGGAAATGTTATCTTAAAAAATATGCTTTTTATTAATCTGAGTAAATTAAAAAGCAGCCATATTTAATGCCTAATTACAAGGAAGTCTAGAGCAGTTTTTAGATGCTTACACATCACTCAACAGACAACTAACAAAGGAACTTCTTTATCTTTCAGGATGTAACTAGGGTTTGACAATGGAAAGATTTCTAGAAAGGGCAATTTGACACAGTTTACAAGTGTCAATTAACTAAGATTTCACTGGCATAGCTGAACTGTATATGCCAAATCCCAATGACATTAATGAGAGTTTTGCCCGAATAAGTACTAAGGAGAATTTTCAGAGTTTGGACCCACTATAGGGAAATATACTTGAGTGCAAACAATACAGTCACATGCCATGTTTAGATTGCACCTGAATTGTGAGAAATCAGACTATATTATACAGTACATACTTCCGTGTACATATCATTTAGAATAATTTTTGCACAATTAGAAAGATCCACATTTAGTCCTCCAAAAGATATTAAAGATATTAGCAGAACAAGGATTCGTGCACACATTCATCAGAATCTGATCTGCTTATCTTCCCAATCGCCAAAACTTTGTTTTCATCTCATGCAATTTGGTGAAAGACTGAAGGGGGTTTATTACTGATCCAGTGAAGGAGACACCACGTTTAAAAGTGTCCACATTTAGTGTCATATTATCATAGTGGAAGGTGGAACAGGCTCAGTGGTGTCTTCAAATGAAGATAACAAATTGCTAAATGAGAAGATAGACCAGTAATACAATTCAATAGAAACAGAAGCAACATTCATCATCATCACATGAACACCAGCACAACCACTAAACAAACACATCAGCAAACACAAAGAGCATCACTAGAAGCATTTTACCCTCTTGTGGATGCTCTTTCAAGGATGGAGCACACATGCTCATATACAGCATTCCAAAAGGTTTCTAAGTAACGTAACATGTAAATGAAGAATACTAATGGAATTCATATTCCCCGTCTCACAAATGGGCCATTGGAATATACATAGTGCTTGCGTAGCTACATTGGTGCAAAATTCCCTAGCATAGAAAGGTTCATAATCCAAATTCAATTTGCCATGTAAACTAATGAAAATTTTAATTAAGATCTTTATTTTTTTTACACTGAAGGACAAAACCATTTAAAAATGAACATAACACCCTGTTTATTAGCAAAGACAAATTTCCTTTCATGAAGATGGTAATGGTAAAAAAAACAAAACAAAAACAAAAAACTGTCCCCCATCCATAGAGTGAGCAATATAAAGATTGGGTAAGACCAACTGGAAATGAAGCAAACTCTGCTAAAAATAAAACAAACTGAACTTAATAAAGAGATTAAAAAGAAGCTGTGTATAATAATAACAAAGATACAAAGCTAAGGTCTGTAGGAAACGGCTCTTTTCAGATTTTGCTAAGATATAAATGTCTTTGGCAACAATATAGTGTGGTCATTTTGAATCAATTTTATCGAACATTAAATATTACTACTGGCTTCCATGCAATAGAAACATTTCCAAGAGAAAGCTCACATTAGGTGTAAAATATTTTTTGCCTTGGGTATAATAATTGGTTCTATGTTTACAATATTGCAAATTAGGAAGTAGTTTTTTTTTTTAAATAGAAATAATTTATAATTTATCGAAATTAACAAACAAAACAAAGCTTTCACAAACTAAGGTGGGTCAGGCCAGGATAGTCTTTAGATGGGAGACTTCTAAGGAAAGTGCTGCAGGAAGTGGTTTTGGCAATTCAATAGCAACACACAATAAATCAATACCAAACCCACGTGCGGAGAGAAAAGCCATGGTTCCGATGAAATATAAAATGAATATCCTAACCAAATTCTCATTGAAGGAGTTACACTTTGGCTACCTAAATACCTCCTCTGCTGCCTTTCACTTCCAGTCCTACACAGCTGTGCTGTGGGACAGACACTGCATTCCATCTAAAGGTGCGCGGATTATTGTCAGTGCCTTACAACACTAACAGCTGGTTTCATCTAGGATTGCTTATTGCAATTTTTCTGAGAACTGAAAATTATTTGGACTACGGCACTCAAAAAGGCATGTTTATGATAAAATTCACATTTGTTTATTATGAAGAGCACTAAGAAGAAGTGGTTTCAGAGTAGCAGCCGTGTTAGTCTGTAACCGCAAAAAAGAACAGGAGTACTTGTGGCCCGGGGCTATCAAAAGTAGAGAGTCTGGAAAAGAGTTTTCCAACTGGTTTGATTTAATGGCTGGCTGAGATCATTTGTTACCACTTCTGACTGGTTAATGCAGCTGACAGGCTGAGATTATTTATTATCTATTTATGATTTTATTTAACACTTCTTAGTGGTTATGGCTGATGGTGATTATGGCTGACATGATTAGGTCCTATGATGGTGTCCCTTGAATAGATATGCGGACAGAGTTGGCACCAGGGTTTGTTGCAGGGTTTGATTCCTGGGTTGGTGTTTTTGTTGTGTGGTGTGTAGTTGCTGGTGAGTATTTGCTTCAAGTTGGGGAGCTGTCTGTAAGCGACCCTGCAACAAACCCCGGCGCCAACTCTGTCCACATATCTATTCAAGGGACACCATCATAGGACCTAATCACATCAGCCACACCATCAGGGGCTCGTTCACCTGCACATCTACCAATGTGATATATGCCATCATGTGCCAGCAATGCCCCTCTGCCATGTACATTGGCCAAACCGGACAGTCTCTATGCAAAAGAATAAATGGACACAAATCAGACATCAGGAATCATAACAGTCAAAAACCAGTAGGAGAACACTTCAATCTCTCTGGTCACTCAATAACAGACCTAAAAGTGGCAATTCTTCAACAAAAAAACTTCAAAAACAGACTCCAACGTGAAACTGCAGAACTGGAATTAATTTGCAAACTGGACGCCATCATATTAGGCCTGAATAAAGACTGGGAATGGTTGGGTCATTACAAAATCTAAACCTATTTTCCCCAATACTAATTTCCCCCTACTGTTACTCACACCTTCTTATCAACTGTCTGAAATGGACCACTCATTACCACTTCAAAAGTTATCTTTCCTGCCTTGGTATCCTGCTGTTAAGTGACTTGTCTCGTTAGACTGACCTCACACTTGGTAAGGCAACACCCATCCTTTCATGTATTTATACCTGCTCCTGTATTTTCCACTTCATGCATCTGGTGAAGTGGGTTCTAGCTCATGAAAGCTTATGCTCAAATAAATTTGTTAGTCTCTAAGGTGCCACAAGGACTCCTCATTATTTTTGCTGATACAGACTAACACAGCTACCACTCTGAAACCTATAACTGCTGTATGGACTCACCTCTCCCCGTTGCTTAAATAAAAATAAATAAGATATAAAAAGACTACTGGCCTAGGAGTCAGGTAGTCTCAAATCCTATTCCTACTGCTGGTTCTGACAGGCCTTAATAATACTTTGTGCTTGCCTTGCATACTACACAAACATTTAATGATGAGATGAATTAAAGGAGACACATGATAGATGTATATAAATTAAGGAACTGCACCGAGAAGTTAATTGATCGCTTCAATTTTCATATTCTCTTACTACAAGAGCAAGGAGACATCCATTGACACAAACAAATTTAAAAATGATAACACGAAGTGATATTTTATGCAGTACATGTGGAACTCATTGTCACAAGGTATTAGAGAGGCCAAGAGCTTAGCAGGACTAAAAAATGGATTCTTTATGTGGATAATGAGAACACAAGGGATAAACATTTTTGTTCTTTTGGGCAACTAACTGCCTGAGCGTTTGGGGAGGAGAGGCAGAAAACTTTCCCTACAGATAGGCTTTTCCATTATTACCCATTAGATTAGCTTCTTGCACCTTCTTCTAATGTATCTGACACTGACCACTGGTATGGCAGTGCTAATGTAGCCAGGTGATCACAATTAAGCAGAATAGCAGACAGTTGACATGAACAACTTGTAAGATTAAAACTGTTAGCCCAAACTATTTGGCAAATACTTCTGACTAGTAAGTCAGGGTCACAGAAGTCTGGAACCGTTTGCATGACCTGAGAATTTTAATTAAAGAGCTAAATTTATCACACATTTCATTTGCAACAAATAATTTGACCAGTTGTAGCTACAATACACAGAATCTGCTTTAAATATGATGAAGCCAGGCTGACATTTGATCTTATATACATCAGCATGTTTAATTGCACCATATTCTTGTACAGCCAGCAAGATTTGGTGACCACTGCAGCATTGAGCTAAAGAAGGGAATACATCAAGTACACCCTTGGAGTATACTTGGATAAATGTTGGGTTTACTCCAAATATGGTTTGATCTTTATTTACATGTAAAATCTTACAAAACTGAAAGGAGAGAAAACAATACCTTAGCTCCTCTTTAGTGACTTCCCTTCATTGTGAAAGACAAGAGAGAATTAAAAAAAAGCACATAAAAAGATAAGTAGCTTAAAATTAAAAGAATATGGAATAAAATTAAAATATTTAGCAATAAAATAAACTATATGTCTGATTCAGTACATGAATACATGAGTTTGTCCTCTCAATCTGATTAATTTACAGTAGCTAGCTATTTTAATTTAGAGACAGGGGCTTGTCTGTAAGGAGAGTTAGCATTTCAAACAGCAGTAGGTCAAAGCGCACTAGGGAACTTTTAGTACATGACAGCAGGGTCTGTATGGCCAGTTAGTGCGCGGCAGGCTAGGGTGCTCTAGATTTACACCCCACCGTGCCGTGCATTAACTCTCCACGTAGACAGCCCCAGAGACAGCATATGGCAATACCCAAGCATGCAAGTCTAACAAAAATTTATTTGAAGCCAATTTATTGTTAGCCTCAAGCATTACCTGTATTTCGGCTGAAGAGAATCAGAAAGAACTTGCTGAGCTACTGCAGCATCCCGTTCGGCAAAATATCTGTAGGTGCACACATTAAACTACTTAATGTGATTTGTGAACAAAGTCAGGAAATTCTTAATCCTGGCAAGCTATGCTCATACAATAGTCCCAATCTTTTCAAATATTGCCAAGGGCAGTTCTGCATAGGTACGATGCTATATAAAATGCTTTAATATATTTTAAAAACTATCAGTGTGTATATATAAAGTATCCAGATCTCTTTACGTACATATTAAGGAGTGCATGTTACATGTCCCACCTCTGTCCCTGATATACACAGGATAACAGTCTGTTACAGCCCCAGCTACAGAGCCGTGGCACTTGAGCTCAAACTGTAGCAGCTCCTGCTTTTAGCTCTGAAGAACACCAGTTCAATTCCCAAATTGTCAGCTAAGATTGTGGCCATCACAATATCACAATGCGAAGTAGAATGGGAATAATTTCTCTTGTGATTAAAGCTCAGAATTCAGAACCAGGAGCCGGAATTCTAAGATAAGCTCTGTCACAGACCGACATTGGCTGAGTCACTGAACCTGATTCCTACTCTGTACCATGAAGTAAACATTTCCCTGACCTCACAGGGATGTTGTGAGGAGTAGTTTATTAAACAATTGTCAAATACTTAGATATCTTTAGATCGACGGATGTGAGAAGCACAGGATTTTTGTGTTATTTAACACTGACAGAGATGTCAAAAATCAAACGGCCAGATATCATGTTAGCAAATAATGAAAAAATAAATGGCTATTTAAAATTCACCAAAGCAATCATAGCTATATTTCTTTCAGGATCTAATTATAAGGTTGAATGTGATCTAACTACAGACAACAACTAACAGTGATGGCATTTTATCAGTTCCAACCAATAAGTCAGAACAAAACTCCCAAAAGGAGCAAACATATATAGGCAGACAGAAAAGTTTTTTATATTTTTTACAGAGTATATCTTTATACACAAAAAAATACTATAAAGCAAAATAAATGCTATATGCCTAACAGAAATGTGTCTGTTCTCATGTTTGTTTAATGTTTCACAAATGAGTCCAAACACAACATAAGAAACAGAATTACCACAGTAAACCATTGGGTTGTGAGTTCAATCCTTGAGGGGGCCACTTAGGGACACAGTAAACCATGTGCATTGTCTAAATTTCAAGATTCGTGGTTTAAGTAAAAAAAATTTTTTTTTTTTTTTTTTTTTTTTAAGAAATATTTCCATCTCAAGAGAAAATTGTTTTTATTTGGCACAGTTTTCTGAGATTAGTCTTTAGTGTTTCAGGAATTATGCCTATAAACTTAACAATATCAACATTTGTGTTATATTAGTAGAAGTAGCATTACATCTTCAAATTCAAGTATCTGTAGATCTACTTACAACAGGTTATATAATCCCAGGAGGCCCATCCCTCTAAAATCTGTTTTAGGATCGTCTCCTTGGAAACCAATTTCACACCACTGCTTCGAAATCCGAGCTTCCAGTGGGCAATCAGGCTTCAAACATTTCCATAACTAGGAATATTACAGAGAAGGTAACGATTAAGTTTTCATGTATATAGTAGGTCTTCATTTTTATGAAATTCTCCATGCAACCTAAGTGCATCACTATGCATAGCATTCAGCAACCAGAGCCTGTGGCCAGGTACCAGCCCCTAAAAATTTTTCTTTAATACTGCAAACAGTTCAAATACTACCCTAAGAAACCCCCTTTGACATTATACAAGAGTTGTACAAACCCTCACAAGCACTCATTTCTTTATACTTTATGCATCGAAATAGAAACTGCCTCCATAAGCAGAGTCAGAAATACGTTAGCATTTTGTTGTAAATAACTGACATGCCAGCAGGCAATCAGCCCTCTCAGTTCCATAAGGCTCTGCAGCAATCTTTTCTCATACATCTTTTGCAATACTTTAGAATTATCGGAAAATGAGAGTGCTGACTTGGCTAACACTGCACTGAAAGTATAAAAGAGAAAAACCTAACCAGGAATGGCATAATTCACCTTCATACTTAATTCAGGGACAAGGCCTTCACTGAGCTCACATAAAAATAACAAAAGAAAAAATTACCATGATTTAACAAGCTGGTGTAAATCAAACTAGCTTCATTGGTCCATAGTATCTAGTTGTGGGTATGGATAGTCAGAGAGATGGGTCATTTTCATAGGCATTTTAGATGCCTTTGCTCCTACGTATCTTTTTACAGTCACCATTTTAAAGCTGTTTATGAAACTACATCCACAGTGAATACCATGCCTAGATACCACAGCGATGGGCACCCAATAAAATACTTAATTTGGCAGGATTATTCAAATAAGAGGCACACAATGTACATATTTATATACCATGGCATAAAGCAATACATTTGCTCATTCTGATGTGAATAAAACAACTGTTAATCCAAAATCTACTATCACCATATCTCCAGCTCACTCATATACTCTTGACCAATGTCTCAAGGAGCATTCGTATGAAAAAGCATTCTTGAAGTGCAAAAAAATCATTAAATACTAGGGGGGGAAATGAAATTCCAGAACTCATAATTTATAATATTACAGAAACTTCACATTCTAGAATTCAAAATGCATTTTAATTTTCAAAAAAAATTTATAAAACCATTTGTTCAACTTTTAAGAAATTAAGCTTTATCTTTATTAACATTTCCTGTTTTATCATGGTATGCAACAGCATGAAATATTTTAAACACATTTCCGAATTCTTGCTTACACAGCCAGAAACTGTATTCAATGCATCAATATTATTCTTCGCTAGTTCAATCACATTGGATAAATCTTTACTTTATCTCACAAAATGTCCTTCCGGTAACATGAATAAATAATAACCATTAAGAACTTGGAGAATTTCCCACTGGAGAGATCATTTAATCAGAATGTCTAGAAACAATGAGGAGGAATCAACATAATCTTCCCTGATGTGAACTGAAAACAAATCGAAGTCCCAGACAGACCGCTATTTGGTATTCACTAACTGTTATGTTGAAAGCATGCTGTAAATTGATGCTTGATAAATGGTATGGGAGGCAAATAGTGGAGAATGGACATCAATGTCCTTATTTTAAAAACAGGAAGAACTTTACTGTTTAAAATAAAATTTGCACAAATGTTTTTCTTATTATCATCAGTTTCTATCTGGCTTTAGTTCTAATTTAGGAGAAATTTTTTTTAAAAGCACCTATATGATTTAGGAGCCTACTTCCCAAAGAGATTCAGGCACTTGGGGGTGGCCAGGTTTTTAAAATTATTTAGGGAATTAAAGATGCAGGTAAGTGCTTACTGGGATTTTCTAAAGTACTTAGGCACTTACCTCCCATGGATTTCAATGACTCCCAAGTGACTCCTTGAAATGACTCACCCTAGGCTATCATTCTGCAAAGTTACAAATGATGCTGCAGATGATGATGGTGCTATTCAGAGATACCAATTATAACTTTTAATAAAACAATCAAATGTTTGTTTTTCAAAGACTGTTCAAGTTTATTCATGATGAGAAGAGCTCTATTTCAGGAATTTGCTGGGTGAGATAGGTGTGTTAGGAGGAAATTTTTCCTTGGGGGCAGGTTATCCCCCCACCACTTATTGCAGAGCTTCTTGTACCTTCTCTGAAGCATCTGGTCCTGGCCATTGTCGGAGACAGGATACTGGACTACATGAAACATTGGGCTGAATCATTATGGCAATAGATACTTTCCCCATTACTCTACCCCTTCTTCAGCTCTGACTGCTACCAGGAAGGTCTCCGCTGCCCTATCCCATCCCATAGCTTCTGTTTTTGAGCCCTGTTCTTTAGTGAATAAGGCGAGTGCCTGCTTCTGCTATGTCCCCAAAGAACTGCACAGTGATTCTGATCTGATTCCTATCAGTTTCACTGCTGCCAACAATGATTCTGAAGAGCAGCACTGAAAACTCACTAGACTAGTCAGTTTTGACTCTATGTAACCTGGAAACCAGAGCTGACTGACTGCAATATTACTTTAATTGTATATTATTATATACGAGCTTTTATATATATATTCAACCCCCACCTTCACCCCCACACACCTGATTTTGAAATAATCGTAGCTGGAGGTCTGCTTCTGGTGTAAGAAGTCAACACATTCGAAAACAAGAGAATTTACTTTGCCTAATGCTGGAGAAAAACTTGGTTCTTTTCTTGAAGGAAATATTCAGACAGTCCTTCACTACAAAAATGACAGCTCAGTTCTATTGCCAAAGGCAGCAAGAGCGTGGGATTGTCAGTCAGGTAAGTGATAGACATCTGTGGGCTCATCCAAATGGCAGAACACATTTCTAGGCTGTGTGTTGGTGACAAAAGTGGGAATTTTTGACATGATTTTTGTGAACATGTGTCTCCCGCATCAGACTTTGCATTCTTACCCACTGGGAGTCGAGAGGTTAAAATGCTTCTCTTAGAACAGAGGTGTGACACTGGCAGACCTAGTGCCAGGCCATGCCAAGGTCCCCAGGCCTCCATTGAATACTGATAAATACACAGCTGAAATCAGTCTGGCTCACTGTGTGTTAGTACTGTTAAACTAGGTGTGAGAATTACAAGTATGTGTTTAGACTTTACTGAATGCTTGTGAGTTGCTGCATGCATTAATCTCACTTATAATGTCTGTATCCCACATTGTAAAGTAATATTTAAGCATTTGCACTGTAAGCCTCTTTAACTGTGTAGCTCACCAGACAGGAGAGACACATTAACTACAGTAGAACCTCAGAGTTACGAACACCAGAGTTATGAACTGACTAGTGAACTACACACCTCATTTGGAAGCAGAAGTACGCAATAAAAAGCAAATACTGTACAGCACAGTACTGTGTTAAACTACCAAAAAAAATAAAGGGAAAATTTAAATTTTTTTTACCACCATGTAAGGTAACTGTTTGTGCTTGTTTCATTTAAATTAAGATGGTTAAAAGCAGCATTTTTCTTCTGCATAGAAAAGTTTCAAAGCTATATTAAGTCAGCGTTCAGTTGTGGACTTTTGAAAGAACAACCATAATGTTTTGTTCAGAATTATGAACATTTCAGAGTTACAAACAACCTCCATCTCTGAAGTGTTCATAACTCTGAGGTTCTGTTGTAGTATGAAATGCTGGTCTCCAACAGAAGGTGTTATGTCCTGCCCAAGGAGGAAGGTCCATTGACACCAGAAGGGTTACAATGGAACATTAAAGAGGACAAAAGACTTTGTTGTTTACTCCCCCTCCCCCATGAAGATGGGTTTTGCAAGTGGATTCCTCCCATCAACTGAGTTTGCCACTCAGAGCAGAAGGGGGACGGGGTGGGGAAAGGAATAAAAACCTCTAACAAGGAGGAACTGTATGTTTATGCTGCTCGGACTCGGGGGAGCAAGGATTACTAGGCATAAGCAAAAGATCCCTAGTGCTTACCCTGGATTAGCCCTAAAGCACATAGAGAACTTGCTTATTATAGAAGTTTCTATTACTTTTTTGAAACTTACGATTGAAACTCATTTATCTATGTATGTTTATCAGCTTTAACCTTGTAAGTAACTCTCTTATTTCCTTTTCTTTTTATTAAATCTGTACATAGTTTATTATAGGACTGGCTACAAGCGTTGTCTTTGGTGCGAGATCTAAGGTGCATTTGACCTGGTGAAAGGTCCTTTGGGACCGGAAGTAGCCTGAATGTTGCTGTGATTCATGATGTAAGGTACCATCTCTGTCACAAAGGAAAGCTTACCTGGGTGGCAAGACAGATTGGAGTACCCAGGATGACAATCTGTGACTCCATGTTAAGTCTGTTATAGTGCCTCAGGAGTTTATACTTGATGATTTGTTGGTGAAATCTAATTACAGAACCCACAATCAGTTTGGGGTTTGTGACCTGGTTGGTAACAGTCTGCCCTGAGGTTGGCACTCACGCTCCTGAGTCACAGCATGACAGCCTGACAAGAGGAAAGGCATAAGGTGCTTGGATCATGTAGATGTCTGAGATGGTATGAATTCACCATCAAGAGCTGGCTGGAATCAACATATTTGAATGGAACTTTCTACAGTAAACCGCCATGACCGAAGATTAATTCATAGGGCAAATTACTTCCTTTCCTCCACCTTTCTGAAGGGAAGCAGAGCTCAAATCCCTAGCCAGAGAACAATGGAGTGAAGGTGTCAGGGGCCTGTGACAAGTACAGGGTTCTCAGACATACAGGTCTGTCGCATCTTACGTGCATTTAACTTGCGCTAATTCAGCTTTACGCGGTCGGCAAAAACAAAACAAACAAACAAAAAGAGAAAAGTAACAATTTAAATACTGTTCCTGTAGTGCGGGCGATTCCGCCCGCCATTACACTCAATGTAATTTTGACTTTTCGCGGGTTTTGCTTTACGTGCTGACCGCGGAACGTAACCCCAGCGTAAGATGAGACAGACCTGTACAGGCGCTTTCACTTAGGACTGAGAGACAAAGGGACAGCGTGAGAGTGCTAAGATGGATTCCAGAACAAGCTGGCCTAATGAAGCCCTGACTTTAGCCAATATGAATTCTGTCTTAACCTTTGGTTCTCTGTGCTAACCTAAGGACTTCCCAACACTGTATTCCAGTTGACTATTAAAACCTACCCTGCTTTGGAAAAGATTTCCTGTTGTTGCTGGTTCTACTTACTGATGTGCACTGATCCCCAAAGGGAGTGGAAAGTCTCTGAACAGGAGTCTACCTCTACTGGATTCACAGTTATGAGCTCATGCCAAGAAACAGGGATTGTTGGATCCCGAAGGCCAGTCTCAGAGGCGTTGAGGCCATGTGGCCAAACCTTCTGCAAAAGTGTGAGCCCCTGAAGGTCTGACTGTTTAAAGGCTGGGGCATAGCACAGAGCCTGTAAATCTATGATATGTTCATAAATAAGTGCAGGTAGCTGCATGCCTAGCAACTTACAACCTGTGTTGATGAATACTGCTGAAATATGCCATTTTAAGAGAGCATGGAGGAAGTTAAGTACCACCTGTGGAAACTGCGTATGATGCTTTTACAAATAGGGCATGTGGAATCACCAGGAATCAAGTGTTCTATGTCAAAGTGATTTCAGCACTCACCTTTAGAAGCATCTCTTCATGTTGGGGATTCTCTGAATCATATGACTCTCTGCGCAGCTTTTCAACCTCTGCAATCAGATTTCTGTACCCTACAATCTGTAGGAGACAGGCCTGAAGAGATACTCCTAACCTAAGCAAAAAGAAGTCAAACAATGAGGTAGGGTACTATACTGTACACAGCCACTGAATTTATATGCAAAAAGAAGAACAGGAGTACTTGTGGCACCTTAGAGACTAACAAATCTATTAGAGCATAAGCTTTCGTGGACTACAGCATATGCATCCGAAGAAGTGGGCTGTAGTCCATGAAAGCTTATGCTCTAATAGATTTGTTAGTCTCTAAGGTGCCACAAGTACTCCTGTTCTTCTTTTTGCGGATACAGACTAACACGGCTGCTACTCTGAAACCTTAATTTATATGAATATCCTCAATGAATCAAAAGCTTTAATAAGTTTAATTATGGGGGAAGAATTTTAATGGGGTCAATTCTTCTCACCAGAAAAACTACATTTAAAGATAGGGTTACCAGATAGCAACTGTGAAAAAAAACAGTACAAGGGGTAAGGGGTAATAGGTGCCTATATAAGAAAAAGTCCCAAAAAACAGGACTGTCCTTTTAAAAACGGGACGGATGGTCACCCTATTTAAAGAGATCTTATACACTGCACAATTTTGCCATTTACTAGCTTTCTTTAGTATTTGGACTTTCTTTGTAAATTAATTCCACGCCCCCCTCTCCCTCCAGAACAGCAGTGAAATCTCTCACATTTGTTAACATCCCATTCTGACTGTATACAGGAGCCATGTGGATGCCTGCTAAAAGGACTGCATCAAATCTTTCCCTTCATGTAAACCACAGCTTCTCAAAAAAAAGGCTCCGAGACCGGCGATGAACTAAAAAATTCACATTGAATTAATCACTAAAACTATGTTTTGTTTCCATGTCACAAAAGCCTACACAATACATCAAAAAACCTGAACTAATGCGTCTTATGCAGCCTTTATGGGATCTGCCCTTGGGTTGTCATTTTTTGCCTCACATGCTGAGAACTGCTATAATGGTTCTGTTTTCACTCTGTATTGTAAGTCAAAACATTTTAGATTTTTATGCACCATTTAAAAGTCACTAGACTTCCAATGCTTTAAATTACAGCAATTTATTCAAGTGTTAGGTTGGACAGACTACAGCATATTATTAAATGCAATTATATACTGAATGTTATTGAATACTAATATCTTTTGCATCTCATATGGAAACATGTTATGAATATTTAGGCAGGTATTTAAAAAAACATTTCCATAAAATCTCAAATTAATATAATCCCTAACAGGAGTAAGGAAAGCACAATCAGCTTAATTTCAATGCTGTTTGCATGCCACTAAATCAAAGATATCAGAGATGATAAAGATCTATTAGGTTATCTTGCCCATAGAATCATAGAATATCAGGGTTGGAAGGGACCTCAAGTGGTCATCTAGTCCAAGCCCCTGCTCAAAGCAGGACCAATCCCCAACGAAATCAAAATCCCCATCTCTCTAAAAATGCAAGATTGTCCTTGTGGAAGTACTTCGTTTCATCTACTGTACTATTAAATGACTTGAACATAAAAACTTCCACTTCTTATCTTTGAAGACTATTCCACTGAGTGTAACAGAAATCCATTAGGATATTTTTCCTTACCTCAGTTTCATACTATGACTCCTAGTTACACACACTCTTGGTCTACCCCAAACAATTCTCCTCCTCCTTTGGTGTTTACATACTTCACTTTTTATACCTTTCATTTTTATAGTACCTTTCATTCCAAAGAATGAATACGTGCTTTAGTAAACTACATATGAATGCTTTCACCTCACTGCTAAAATGCTGCCATAACTGGGCTTAACTACAGCAATGACACATCGCAGTTTAGAGCAGGGAACTAGGAATACCATTGGCAGCTGAAACTGCAAGCCTAATTTAGTTAGACAAAAAGTAATTATTCAAATTAGAATTACGTTTATTTTTAAAAAATTATATTTATACAATCTTATGGACACACACTTTTTACATTTGTCTGTAGTATACACACACTATATAGATAGATTCCAAGGTCAGAAGGGACCATTATGATTATCTAGTCGGAACTCTGGTATAACATAGGCCATAGAACTGCCCCAAAATAATGTGTGTTTGAACTAGAGCATACCTTTAAAAAAAATTCCAATCCTGATTTTAAAATGGCCAGTGATGAGAATCCACCACCGTATATACAAAGTCTCCTCTCCATCCCTCAGCCCCTTGTCCCAGTCTTCCCTCTCATCTCTCCATTCCCTGACCCCCCCAGGGCTAGCATCTCACACCTTTGCATTCCAATCAGCTTTCCTCTTTCTCATCCTTGCTGCTAGGGTAACAGCAGGGGGAGCACTGAGAGGAAAGGACCAGGAATCTTTCTGCTCTTAACTTACTTTTTTTGGCACCAGTAACCCCTGGCTAGTAGGAACAGCATTTGCATGGAAAGTCCCGTTCACCTCTGCAGCCCTGGGATGGAGCACATCCAGCAGAGATGTTAGAATTTGGTGGCAAAGTTTTCCAAAGATTCCAAGTCTCTACTGAGTAAATGCGCAAACAGATTTTCAGCTGTGCAAACTTGGCCAAATTTGAACTAATTTTTACAGAGATGGTAAAAGGCATCTCTCTCCAGTGCTAGGACAAGTCCCCTCCCTCCACTGCCAAATTATAAGTTCTTGCTCCAAAGCATTGGGGCACCAGAGCGTCTCAGTGACACAGTTTTTAGATTATTTTTTTTTAACATGGACAGAACAATATTTTCCTCATCTCATTCGAAGAAATGGCTCGACAATTTTTCCTGAAATTTCCCCAACAAAATTCAGCCCAAGGTATATACCTGGCATGGAAATTTTCAGCCCAAATGGTTAAAATTTGACAAAATTTATAAGCAACTAAAAACAAGGTCTTATAACGGAAAGCATTTGGCAACCTTAACTATAGTCCTTGCTACCTAACACACACACAGTAGCTGTATATACATTCTCACACACTCCTCTATAAAATATGCATGCTGTTGGAGAAGTTTTCTTTCAGAGGAGATATTTAATCAAGGGCTAGAAAAATTATGTTCACTAAGGGCTCAGACCTGCAAAGTGTGGAGCATATCCAGCTTTCATCCAGACCACATCACACGATCCACTGTCTAAAGCCAAGCTGTAAGATACAACCGGCATTTGCTCCAATCGCTCAGACAGAGACAAACACCTACAGGATCTATATCAAGCGTTCTTAAAACTACAATACCCACCTGGTGAGGTGCAGAAACAGATTGACAGAGCCAGACGAGTACCCAGAAGTCACCTACTACAGGACAGGCCCAACAAAGAAAGTAACAGAACATCACTAGCCATCACCTGCAGCCCCCAACTAAAACCTCTCCAGTGCATCATCAAGGATCTACAACCTATCCTGAAGGACAATCCCTCACTCTCTCAGACCTGGGGAGACAGGCCATCCTCGCTTACAGACATCCCCCAACCTGAAGCAAATACTCACCAGCAACTAAACACCATACAACAAAAACACTAACTCAGGAACCAATCCCTGCAACAAACCCCGTTGCCAACTCTGTCCGCATATCTATCCAAGGGACACCATCATAGGACCTAACCACATCAGCCATACCATCAGGGGCTTGTTCAACTGCACATCTACCAATTTGATATATGCCATCATGTGCCAGCAATGCCCTCTGCCTTGTACATTGGCCAAACCAGGCAGTCTCTATGCAAAAGAATAAATGGACACAAATCAGACATCAAGAATTATAACATTTAAAAACCAGTAGAAAAACACTTCAATCTCCCTGGACACTCAATAACAGACTTAGAAGTGGCAATTCTTCAACAAAAAAAACCTTCAAAAACAGACTCCAATGAGAAACTGAAGAACTGGAATTAATTTGCAAACTGGACACCATCAAATTAGGCCTGAATAAAGACTGGGAGTGGATGGGTCACTACAAAAACTAATTTCCCTCTGCTGATACTCACACCTTCTTGTCAACTGTTTGGAATGAGCCACCCTGATTGCACTGGCCTCATTAGCACTACAAAAGTGATTTTTCCTCCCTTGGTATTCACCCCTTCTTGCCAACTATTGAGAATAGATTAAACTTCCACCTTAACTGAATTGGCTCGTTAGCACTGACCCCCCACTTGGTAAGGCAACTCCCATCTTTTCATGTGCTGTGTATTTATACCTGCCTACTCTATTTTCCACTCCATGCATCTGATGAAGTGGGTTTTAGCCCACAAAAACTTATGCCCAAATAAATTTGTTAGTCTCTAAGGTGCCACAAGGACACCTCATTGTTTTTGCCAAATCCAGGAAATCTCTTAAGCATATGCTTCAAGTTAAGCATGTGAGTAGCCATGGGGAAAGTTAAAAATGTGCTTAAATGCTTTTCTAGATTGGGACCAAAGTGTTTAGTGCTTTATAGGATGGAGCCCTGAAGCTCTGGTTTGATTGATCACTGCTCATCTGGACCTTGACTTTGTACATCTCTTCTGAAAGAAGGCATCTCTTCTGAAAGATGGCAGAGCCAACATCCTCATGTTGCATCTTTGCCACCAAACACCATTTCCCACAGAGCTAGCCTATCAAAATAACAAAAAGGCCTCATCTTGCTTAGCCCGTGAGAAAAGTGAAATGCCTGAATTGGCCTGGCTATCATATCAGCAGTTAATCAAGCCATACCTATCTTTCTTGTAGTATTTACTCAGTCTTGTCTGACCCTTTACCATTTTGCTCCTCTGAATTTACTCCAACCTATCAAGGTCTTTCTGATACTGAGGTGTTCTGAGCATGGCACAATACCTGAGGTGTGCTCTCACCAGGCACAGACAGAAGGTGTGGCAAATGAAATAGCATCCATCAATACATCATTTTTGCTACAGATGAAGTTACTGAACCCCATCTAAAAAAAAAGATGTATTGGAATTGAAAAAGGTTCAGAAAAGGGCAACAAAAATGATTAGGGGTATGGAACAGCTTCCATATGAGGAGAGATTAATAAGACTGGGACTTTTCAGTTTGGAAAAGAGATGACTAAGGGGGGGATACGATAGAGGCCTATAAAATCATGATTGGTGAGGAGAAAGTAAATAAGGAAGTGTTATTTAATCCTTTTCATAACACAAGAACTAGGGGTCAACAAATGATATTAATAAGCAGCAGGTTTAAACAAAAGGAAGTATTTCTTCACACAACACACAGTCAGTATGTGGAACTTTTTGCCAGGGGGTTGTTGTGAAGGCCAAGTATAACAGGGTTCAAAAAAGAACTAGGTAAGTTCCTGGAGGATAGGTCCATCAATGGCTGTTAGGCAGAATGGGCAGGGATGGGGTCTCTAGCCTCTGATTGCCAGAAGCTGGGAATGAGCGGCAGGGGATGGATCACTTGATGATTACCTGTTCTGTTCATTCCCTCTGGGGCACCTGGTATTGGCCACTGTCGGAATACAGGATACTGGGCTAGATTGACCTTTGGTCTGACCCAGTATGGCCAGTCTTATGTGTGAATGAGAGTGAAAGAAAGGGAGAGGTGGGGAGAAAGGCAGGTAACCGTACAGTAAAAAGGAGCTTTCAAAATGGATATGGGAATGCTCGAAAAGCATACAAGTGCCTGTTTACTATGGGAAGCAGAGATGCATATAGCACTGAACAAAACTTGGAACATGCTGAGCAGTTTTGAGAACAGATTAAAGCACTGACCAACACAACATCTGTGCAAACATTGGGGTGACTACACAGATATGAGCTAGGACTCCACAGATAATATATTAATGCAAGCTCACACCTGCCTGTTTGAAACAGTGTGAAGGCTGTAACTGGCTGAGGAGCATGGAGGGTACACACAGAGGGCAGAACATTTACTCAGTGCGGAAGCTACCAAGACACTGAATTGCTGACAGGAAGAGAGAGATAGATCCTTATTTCATACAACACAAACAACTGAACCCTAAGGTGTGAAGTAAATACCTGCTGAAATCACTCTGCTGTCACTGCAAGAGCTGTAAACTACAACTCACTATTAGGAGAGAGAGAGAGAGAGAGATAATTTTACACTGATCACTGTTTATTGGATATGATTTTCTCTCACCTCTTTTTTATGAACTTTGTTTTAACTAAGATCCCTGGGGTTTAAGCCCACTGGGAGTGGGAATATTCCCAATCAGATGTTCCCAGAAGTGAAGGGGAGATCAGGACTGTAATGTCCCTCAGGTCCCTGGTTGAAAGCACGGACCAGAAGGTCCTGTTCCCCATGGTTGTTGCTGCTGCCCAGATTGGAGGGAGTGTAAGGCCTGGGGAAAGCTGAAATATGAGGGGTGAGAGAAGAATTTGAGTGGGAAAGGGGCTATTGCCTCCCTAGTCTGGAACATGCCATCATATCACAATTATTATTATTACTGTAGTGACTAGAGCCTGGGGCCCCATTGTGCTAAGCACTGTACAGACACATAGTGAGACAGCCCCCAAACAAAGAAGACAGACAAAGACGTGGAGGCCAAAGACAGGCACATTGAGATTAAGTGATTTGCACAAGATAAAGCAGCAGGTCAGTGCCATGTCTGGGAATATAAACCAAGCCTCCTGAGTCCCAGCCCTATTCTTTAAACCACATTACATCACAATGCAATCTCTCGTAGCTATTTGTATTAATCCTTCTCGTCGACAATTCTCAGTTTGACACTGTCTGTGAATTTTAATCAATGTTCTGTTTACTACCCCTTCTAGATCATTGATAAAGATGTTAAACACTGGACCCAATACCAATCAGTCCCTACGAGGCATCTTGTTTCAGATGGATTCGTTGACATTTACCTTTAACCTTTGTTTATGGTCTTTTAGCCAGTGTGGACGGTGTTAATACCCAAGCCAATTTTCTCTCTCAAATTAAGCTCCAGGGCTCAACCCCCACTTCCCCAGCAATTGGTGAAGCCATATTTTAATGTTGCCCTAATTATTGCCATTATCACTAACAGGATTTGAACCTATAATATGATGAACATGATGGCATTCTTCCCTCTGAGTTCTTACTTTACCAAGTCCCAGGCAAGAACTCAGGGGTATTCTGCTGTTGAATGTGTTGGCCAACATTTTTCAAAGGTGGCTAGTGATTTTTGGGTCACTCAATTTTAGTCACCTTCACAAATTTTTAAAATCAGAAGGGACCTTTGTGATGCTCCAGTCTGCATAACCTGCAGGTTACATCTGAGTTATACAGATGACCCGCATTACACAGACCACATTATTTCACCCAGGGCTTCCTGATCTAGTCCATTCACCTGTGATTAACTACAGTATCTCTTCCAGGAAGCATCCAATTTTTGGTTTGAAGAAACCTTACAGGGATCCAATTTTCAGAAGGTGTTTATCACTTTCTTCAAAATCAAGCCCCTGTAGTGTGTCATAAATTGGACACCGAGAAAATCAAGGTAACCCGAAAATCATGACTCCTTTTTGAAATACCATCTTTTGCATGAGAAATAAAAACAAAGTCCTGACCATTTTTGGGCAATGACATCTTGTGGCATTTAAATAAAAACAAAAAAAATAAGAGTGTTAATCATGTTGCCCCAGTCAAAATTCCAGCTTGGGCAAGTTAAAGGAGAATTTTAGTTAGAAATCAGAATATTGTTTGAATTGCTTATGGTATGCTTCTTTCTTCCCTGCACTAAACTGCTATGTAATGTTGCTGTGCATTGTTAAAAAGCCACGATTTTTATTGCCATGAACACCAACCACAGCTGCATTTCATCCCAGGGGGATGTGACCACTATATAGATTGTATATCAGTTTATAAAAGACAGAAAGATTCAGAAAACCACCAAGTAAAGAGGCACAGGACTGTTGCCAATTATAGGCACCATAAGAGATTACTTATTTTTCAGTAGCATTATTGGACAAGAAGCACAGAGCAAATTCACACTGAGAAATAAAGCTAAGCATGAAGACCTGATTCTCCATGGAGACAGGCAGTAAAGACAGCAACAGTTCCAAATTTTCTGATAAAGAAATAAAAACTTACTGTGGATTTATATCTGGATTAATCTTTTTCAGTTCCATGATGTCATCTATAGTTTTTTCAATGGCATCTGGATGAACACTTACTGAAGTTTGCAGCAGCTGGAAATATGTTTTAAAATAAATTAACTACTATATGATAACATTTAGTAGATACTCATTGTGGTGGAATGTTGTGCACATGAGGACTTCTAGATTGACAGCCTGGGAAATCCAAATTTCTATCTGCACACACAACAAATACATCCTGGGCAGCCCTTCCAATGTGTTTAATCCCTCACCTTGATCCTGATCATCCCCACTCCTAGTGAGGAGCCAGATTACTTTCCCAGGCTCACTCAATCCTGTACATCTCTATGGTGGTTGCCAACTGTGAAGATGTTTTGTATTGTGGACTTTTGTCTAATAGGAACTAGACTGAGACCACTAACTCAGAAAATATATCTGCATTTCTGGCCTCCATCTGGTATAAAAGTACCAAAGTACATAGTATACTGGAGTGTTGCGTAACTGACACACTCTGGGCATATAGCAATAAAGCAAGAATTTTTTTTTCCATGTATTACAAGTGATCCCACTACAAAGATTAGAGATGCACAATCTCTGGAGTGAATTAATAGGCAAGAACTTCTGAATCATCAAGTGATCAAAATCTAGCAAGAACTCAGAGAAGTTCAAAATGGATTGAATCTTTTGAGAATCTGCTCTGGCAACCTCATTTGTCACTTGCACATATGCAGAACAGAATCACAGAAACGAAGGTCTGGAAGAAACTTCAAGAGGTCATCTAGTCCAGCCCCGCATGCTGAGGCAGGATTAAGAATACCTAGACCATCCCTGATAGCATCCAAGCTGTTCTTAAAATCCTCCAAGGATGGGGATTCCACAATCTCCCTAGGTAACCTATTTCTGTGCTTAAAACTATCCTTATAGTTAGAAAGTTTTTCCTAACACCTAATCTAAGTCTCCCTTGCTGCAAGCTAAGACCATTATTTCCTGTCCTACCGTTGGTGGATTTGGAGAAAAATTTATCACTGGTTTTCTTTATAACAACCTTTCACATATCTGAAGACTTATTACATCCCTCTCAGTCTTCTCTTCTCTAGACTGAACATGCCTAATTCTTTCAAGCTTTCCTCATAGGTCATATTTTCTAAATGTAGATCCATACTTTCTAAATGTAGAGCCATACGTTCCATTTCCATTAGTGGCACTATAACATGTATAAAGAAGATGCCATTTAGTTTATTTTGTGAAATCTTTTTGTAATGCAGATATAAATAGCATGCTTTCCAATGACACTGGATTTCCCTTCCCAGACAGAAGTGTATAGTTTAAAAATAGAGTTTTTATGTTTTCATGCTCTTCACTTTAACTTGTGCAATGTATTTAGAATAACAGAATTCTAATTTTACAGTTTGAGGAGAAAAGACTGAGAGGCTGTTTTTAATATTTTTATGAACATTCATGAAAGTGAGGGACAAAAAAAAAAAAAAAAAAAAAAAAACACACTGCCCAGGTACTTCTACATGTTCCCCAATCACCATAAGGTACAAAAGTAATAACCTCATTTTTACAGATAAGGAAACTGAGGCACGGGGTGATTGAATGAATTACCCCTGGTCACACAAGAAGTCTTTGGCAAAATCAGGAACTGAACCAAGGACTCCCAAGTCTTAGTCCAGTGCCTTAACCACAAGATCATCCTTTTCCCCTTTTCTTATTTGTCTCCATTACTGCCTACAATGTACTAAGCATTGTATAAACCCAAATAGTTTCCCAATATAATTTTGCTGAACAACTCAACCTTATCTTGCAAAATCACCTGCTACTCTATCCACAGACTTCTCCTGAGGAGAGGCTGCTATTTATGCTAGTGTGTCAGTCTTTATATAGGTTTTGTGAGGTGGGAAAACTAGTGTGCTAATTTTGACAAGTGAACACTGTGATGGGGTGCCTACCCCACACAGGTATAGAAGGGGTTAATCATGCCCTGCCCCAGAAGGACCAATGGAGGTGAGTTCTCCGAGAAACCCAGAGAGGCTGTGTGAAGCACAGCCAATCAGAGAGTAGTTGTAAAGAGCGCCCAATCTGGGCCCTGGCAGGCTGGGATAAAAGGGAGCTGCAGGGTCAGTTGCTGCTGGGAGCCCAGGGAGTAAGGACTATGTCCCTGGAGGGACAAGAGAATTAAGCACCTTGGACAGAGCAGCTGCCAGCAGGGACTGGGGGAGTGAGAGGGACTCCTGGCTGGCTGCTGGGCCTGAGCAGCTGAGTGCCCTGAGGTAAAGGTGAAGCAGGTGCTGGGGCCATGGGGAAGTGGCTCAGGGAAACATAGCAGCATTGACAGAGGTTACAGAGGAGCAACGGGAGGCTGCTATTTACAGAGTCCCTGGGCTGGGGCCCAGAGTAGTGGGCAGGCCCAGATCCCCCTCTCCCCACTAAAGAAATGGCTGGACTGTTGGACAGTTTACCCCCCCCCCCCCTTGGAAGGTGGAAACACAGATTATAGCATAGCCTGAGAGCTGAGTCATAAAGAGGATGCTGCAGTTCTGGGAACTGAGAGAGGAGCAGCAGAGAGGAGCAGAGAGAGTGCCAGTGTGCAGACCACAGACATGGGCATTGGCCTTGAGCGAATCTGCAGCAAGACTAGGAGGCAGCAGCGCCAGTCTGGTGACAAGGGCTGCACCCTGGGACAAACATGTTTTCCTCTACTGTTAAATTTCATTTTACAAATTGGAAAGAGGCATGCTGTGAAATGCTGAGTGGAAAAGTATATTGGAGAAAGAGGGAGAGAAGTTCACTCACCTTATTTTTTGAACCCCTCAGTGATGTCTCTGTTAAGAAAACAATTATTTAAAAATGTAATTATCTCAGTTCATTTTCAAGGCAAACAACATACACTGTGCATGTGTCATGGCCACACTTATAGACAAAGAACAGAAATGTGAGGAATACCAGGTATTTTACACTTACCTATCTTCATAGTTCTGCTGGCCCCAGGCTTGATATTGTAACAGATCCTTTGTAATTCACATCTTCCCGTTAATTTCCTCACCACAAATTTCAGACAGCGCCACAAACATTTACAGTAGAAGTACAGGCACACCTGGACAAACATTCTGACAAAGGAAACCTTAAAGTGAGAATTTGGAACTGAATTTGTCTAAACAAAACAGGTAAGATTTTAAGACACCTAACTGTATATCTGAAGGACAAAACTTTTATACAAGGAACATATGGAGTCTTATTCTGCAACAGATTACTTATACATGTAAGGTTTGCAGAACCAGGCTTATCCAGTTAAAAAAACCCAAACCATGAATCAGCTCAGAAAAGAATCCCCAAAAGATTCCCCCGCCCTTAATATAGGAGTTTGTGTGCATAAGTCTTATTAATGTCAAGAGGAATTATGCCCGTATAATAAGGGATGTACACACCTCAGAATGTTTATAGTACTGTAAAGTCTAGTGAGCCACAACTCCTTAATTCTATATCCCGCTTTGATACAAACTCTAACCCCTTGGGCAGGTCACTCAACCTCTCATCTTGACTGAGAAGTTAAAGGACTATTAATACTGATTAATACACTGATGATACCTAATTCCCAGGGGTGCATGAGAATGAATGGCCCTAATTAGGGAAAGCACTAAATCTTCCTTTAACCAGGCCTTTAAGTGGCTGTCCTGAACAGGGATGATTCCTGAAGAAGGGCCAATGTTTGTTCAGCCCTTTGAAGATGGGGAGCAGCCATACAGCAGTGTTTATAATAATCACACGTCACAGAAGTCTGGATACCCTGCAGTTCTGACGAGGATTCTATTTTACATTCATGTTAATATTTTGTTACTAAAATAAAAATTCTAACAAAGTATCTTGTTGCATTTATTATGGTACTGCTTAAGGACCAACCAAGGATGGGGACTGTACAAACACAAGGTAATAAATGGTCCTGCCCCCAAAGAGCTTACAGTCTAAATAGACAAGACAGGGAAAGGGGGAAAAGGATATAACACACTGAGTGAACTATGTGATGGCAACAAGTGTTCCACAATTATTATTATTATTATTATTAGCTGTGTTTAGTTAGGAGGGGATACGATAAGTAAAGCCACAACAACATGCCTGCAGTTAAAGCAATTTTCACAGAACTGTGACTATTATGTGCAGAAAAACCTTCAGACCCAAGAAATGCACTCTCAGAGCAAATCATCCATGTAGTCCTTTTACGGTTGTGGATCTGAAGGACCAGATCCTGCAGTGTTAAATAACTCTCAATTCCCATTCACTTCACTAGGAGCGGAGGGAAGTGCAGGAAGCACTTAGCACTCCAGAGGATGAGGCCCTAATTCCAGAAGCAACAGTCTAATTGCAAAAATAGTCCTGATAATTGGGAGAATGACTCATTAATTTTCAATTGTATTATGTTAAAAGGGCTCAAGAAGAGCAACCCGTTAAGTTCCACTTCTCTCATTCTGCTATAATTTTATATAAAGGAAATAATGTGATGAATCCTATGCAAGTGCCAAGAATATTTGGACAACAGATTATAAAGAATCTACATATTTGGCAATAGACTCCGAATTTAAGCTTATATATCAAGTTCTTGAAATTAGTTATATTGAAACACTAAAGCCTTGTTTACACTTCAAATGCTTTGGCAGTATAGCTATACATGCAGAGTCCCCTAATGTAGATGTGACTTACGCTGCCAGAAGGAGTTTTCTGTCGACACAGTAACACCATGTCCCCACATGACAACAGCTATTCCAACAGAAGCACGATTCTCTCAGCACAGTTGCATCTGCACTCGGGGTTTGCAGGCATAGCTATGCCAGCTAAGATGTTTGTTTTTTAAACACACTCCAGACCAACATAGCTAAGCCAACAAAACTTTGTAGTGTACACCTGGCCACTGTGTAAGATACTCAACCAGTGAAAACTGGCTCAGCATTAATAGAGTAGCATCAATTCACAAGAAGTAAAGATCAGTCCCTACGGGCACATTTACACGGAGACGCTAAGGCCTGCTCGACACAAGAAAATTAGACCGGCATAACTAGGTCACTCAGGGGTATGAAAAATCCACACCTCAAAGTGGCCTAGTTAAGAGGACCTAATCCTAGTTTCCTCTGAGGAAGGTGGTTTACCTATGCCGATATCAGCATATATAGTGTCTACACTGAAGAGCTATAGCTGTGCTGCTGTAGCAATTTAAGTGTAGACATACCCTAAGGAAAATTAAGCCACAATAACTAAAGGTGTGACGATAAAAAGTGCATTAAACCCCTGTGTAGATGCTTAGTTCGCTTTAGTTTAATTTAATCCTCTTTGAAGGAGGATTAAGCTAAAACCAAGGAAGGCCACTTTACATCTGAATAAGAACATCCACATGAGGGTTAAATGCACCTGAACTAGTGTGCTTTGACTTTACACCATTAGTTAATTTGTCTTAATTTGCCGAAGTGTCCCCATGTAGACGTGCCTTTAGTGTTTATGCCACAGGAAGTCTGTATTTTGGATTCAGTCAGAAAGCCTGAAGACTTCTAAGGGCTTGTCTACACATACATTGATGCAACTGTGCCGCGTATGGTGAACACCCTCTATGTTAGCAGCAAAACCTCTCCCGCCGACATAGCGCTGTCCACACCAGCGCTTATGGCGGTGTATATTATATCCCTCGGAATGGTTTATTCACACCCCTCAGCGACAAATTATGCAGGCATAAGCTGTAGTGTAAACATAGCCTAAATGATGTGTCCCCTCTGGTATCTGAATCAAATATACACAGATATGGAGAATACCCCAGTTGCTAACACTAAAATGTTCTTGCACATTAAAAAAAAAAAGTGCTCCAATATATGCCAGGCAACCAACTTCCTAGTATAAAGAGAGCAAACAAAACAGCAGTCAGGAAAAAAAAAATCCCACCATTAAGCAGATGCATAGACATGGTTAAGGTCTTTGCAGCAGTCAGAAGTATAAATCAGGCAAAAGGAGAGAATAAAATGTGTCACGCAAAGGCAGCCAATGTCTTCATCCATAATCTTCAATTCTGCTCCTGCAAAAATAGTCTCTAAAGCTGGACATTTCAGTATTCCAGCAGTCACATATGCCCCATGAGTCATTGTGGTTGTTGCTATCCTGGATTAGGTTACTATCTTCAAACAAGAAAACAAGCACAACTCAGCAACAAATACCTGATGAAGTTGATGGAACATTAAAGTGCTCTGCTTCATTCCTACTAAGGCAAAACTCCCAATGGAGTAAACGGGAGTTTTATCTGAGAGCACTGATGGATGGGACCCAAATGGAGTAAGACAAACAATTTGCTTTTTGATCACTGATCTGTGCTGTAAATCAAAATCACATACTATTGGTGTGCAGTGCATTCCATGATTATAATATACTTCTATTTCAGCAATGTCTGTAGGCCATGGTGGTCGTCTCTTCTTTGCATATAGAAGAAAGCTCCTTTTAACTTCAAGCAAGCTGTTCAATCAAAATGTTTATTTCCAATGCATAGAGAATTAGTCTTATAAACAGCATAGCTCCTTTATAATAACTGTATGATTGCAGTTAACTCATTCCCTTGGAGCTTAAACATTACAATCCATCTTTCATTACTGGTAAAAATCTGGTTTCATGGAGAACAAATGTTCTTGGAAATGGATAAAGTGACAAAAACTTGCTAGTTGTGACATGTTATTCTGGCACTGCCTTTAGGTTCAATGATGAAACATGTTTATAGTGGTACAAGGAGTTTGGACTTCAGAGCTGTTTTTCCCTGGTTCCAATTGATGTTCATCATTATAATTTTGTGTATGGCTTGTACTAAAGCATGGCTATCCCCGCCTATAAAATGTGGATAATGATACTGACCTCCTTTGTACAGCATTTTGAGATTTACAGATGAAAAGAACTAGATAAATGCTAGGATATTTTTATTATTAACCGAAGTACAGCTATTAAAAATGGATCACAGTGCTACAGAATGACAAATATACTGTATATGTGACTTACCATAACACATTTGACAGTGGCTGTTTTTAATAAAGCAAACTGCATTAATTATAATTATGCACCTAAAGTAAAAAAAAAAAAAAAATCTTTGTTTTGTAGATACCTGTAATGTTATACTACTCGTCCATCTTAACCTTGTGATAGTGGAAGTCTTCTTTACAACGAGAATGGTATGAACAGTTACTGAAATTTGTTTTCAATTATTATTTTGTTAATAAAAATGAATTCTTGCTTGCAGAAATCCTGTAATGAAAGCACACTGCTGATGAAATGGGCTAGGTTTTTATTTTAAAGTGAACTGACAAATTCCTAGACACCCACCCAAAAAAAATAAAATAAAAAATCTAGTGCGACATTACAGCATGATCACTGAATTAGGTTGGATGACACACAAATGACTGCCTCTGGCAACATACGCCAATACCTTCCAAATTCTCATGGAAATAGATTCCCCTTCCTCCCCTCCCCCAAGCTTGCTCAGGGTCTGGCACATATTTTCTTTGCACAGAAAATGTAGAGCCTGATTCACCACTGGCTTGTGTAGTCATTTACACCTGCTCAAAGTGGGTCAAAATGATACTCAATCAAACTTCTCCACTCAAGTGAGTATTAATTCAACATTAAGGTTCAGAAAACCAAGTATGCGAAAGTCAGGACATTTCTAAAAGGTAGGGTTTGTTCCCCCACAGCATGAGCTCCCCAACACTGCACATTATATATAACACACATACGTATAGTCTGCATTATGCATACTTAACACAGAAGGAAAGCCTTCTGTCTTTTTTAACCTAAAATTCCTAGTTTTACAAAAGCTTTTTGCTTCTTTTTTTTTAAAACCAATTTTCACTCTTATTTTGGACCACCGAAGTCCATGAAAATACTGATTATATTATGAAAATCCGATATGTTCCATTAGGTAGAAGATTTTATGTTAATAATAAATTAGTCTAAGTGTAAATATGAGGCAGTCTATTAAACTAAGGCAATGTAATGGAAGACATACACACGCATGCATGTCATATGCATACATTGGTGATTGAGTCTGGATGGAGAGATGGCGGCTTGGCAAACTGGGCCACTCAGTACCAGGACGCCATCTCTATTTATTGCTTTTTTCAGTCCTCCTGTCCCCAATATTTACCCTATTTGCCCAGAAAACTATTAAGTTAATTTTTTGCTCCAATTTTCACCTTTTTTAAAATTTTTGTAGTAAACACTGATAAATTCCTCGGAAACTTTAAACAAACTAAAAAGCTAAAATGAAGGGCCTCACCCATAAGTTAGCTGTACCATTTAATCAGGAAAGACACAAAAAAAATACTGTACAACATGCACGTGGCCATGTTAACAGAAGTAAACTAGTAACTGTAAAGGTCTTAATTTTCAGTGCTTGATGCCTAAACCTTAATGATGCATTAATACTAGTACACACATTTGCACATGCACACACAGAAGCACACAATACCTAGCATAAATCTCTCTCTCTCATGCGACTGCACACACACACTCCATCCCTTAGCCCAAACATTTTGAGTATTCAAAGTGATTTGTTACATGCAGAGTAATATACTAATGAAGCTCAACGTAACTGGGATAACATGGCTTTAGAAAAGGTTACTCTGACCCTAAGGAAGCTTTTATCTCTATTTCAGGCTCCAAGAGGGGGTTTTGGGGCAGAGTTAACTGCTCAGAACTCTATCCCTCTCTTCATCCCCCGCTGCTGCCTCCCACACCACCTCCCGCTTTACCCATGAATGTTGTCCTGGTCCATGGTCTTCCTGCCACACACACTCCTTCCTCCTGGCACAGCAGCTCCAACATGCCTCCCGCAAATACTTTATAGCTTGAAGGCTTAGAATTCTTCAAGATCAGCCAGTGTTCAAAGGGAAACACCAGTATCAAGCCTCCCATTCTGTCTCAAAAACCAGTTTGATAAACTGTAACCTGCACATGGGTAATGCACGCAAGTTAAAGCACATTAAACCCCCATGTAGATGCTCTCATTCAGAAGTAAAGTGGCCTTAGTATACTGTAACTTATTCCTCCTCAGATTGGGTTACAGCAAACTAAGGACACAACTTTTGAATTAGAGCTTCTAAATGGGGGTTTAATGCAGGGCCTCCCAGAGGGGGGAACAAGTGGGGCAATTTGCCCCAGGCCCCGCAGGGGCCCCGCGAGCCCTGGCCGAGAATCCCTTTCCTCACCTGGCAATGCTCCGAGTCTGCAGCGGCGGCATTTCGGCGACAGGGGGCCCTTCAGTTGCTCTGGTTCTCTGGCGGCATTTCGGTGGCGGGGGGCCCTTCAGTGCTGCCAAAGACGTGGAGCGACTGAAGGGCCCCCCGCTGCTGAAATGCTGCCGCCGCAGACTCGAAGCACCGCCCGGTGAGTACAAGCTCCCCCGCTTTGCCCCAGGCCCCCTGAATCCTCTGAGCAGCCCTGGTTTAATGTGTTTTAACTTGCGTGTATTACCCATGTAGCTAACCCTTTACACTACTATGATCTCACAAACTAAGCTGAGTTGGTCCGGGAGAGTAGCGGAATAGGAACACTCTCAGGAAGCCTACAGGCAGCAGAGTGTGGTGATAACTTGGTAGATGATGTTCTTCACTCTGAAGCTGTTCACATGAGCATTTTCAGCTGATCTTGCAAAGGGTGTCAGTTATTTGATCTCTGTTAACCCCATGGTCCTTTCAACTGGTGTTAAACATTCTTATCCTAATGGGGTGGATAGAGTCCTCTGAGTTCGAAATAGTCATAGAAAAGCATGCTTGATGTAGTGTTTTTTGATCAGCTCAGTCAAACTTTTATATAAAGGGTAGTGGAACTCAGCTGATCTTCTCCATCATAGCAAAACATGGGGACCCATGTTTCTCATCCATTGTCAAACACAGACTGAAAATCTGAGAAAAGACTCAACCAAAGTTAATACTGAAGTCATATCTCAACACTGTGTGGTCAACTTGATTAATAATCTATCCAAAGTTTCCTTGCTCTTTCCCTCTGGTCCTAAAGCATTGTGCAATATAGCTGAACTTCAGATTTACGAACACCTCAGGAATGGAGATTGTTCATAACTCTAAAACGTTCATAAATCTGAACAAAACATTATGGTTGTTCTTTCAAAAGTTTACAACTGAACATTGACTTAATACAGTTTTAAAACCTTTACTATGGAGAAGAAAAATGCTGCTTTCCCTTTATTCTTTTAGTACCTTATGTTTAACAGTACGTTATTTGCTTTTTTTCCCCTTCTTCTTCTTCGCTGCTGCCTGATTGTGTATTTCTAGTTCCAAAAGAGGTGTGTGGTTGATTTGTCAGTTCGTAATTCTGGTGTTTGTAACTCTGAGGTTCTACTGTATTCCCATACTCTGTTACACAAATACTGTGTCCCATCCAAAACATGGCTGCATGTCCAATGACCGGTGAATTAACGGCCTATTCAGCACTTTCAAATACTATGAAAGGCATGAAAAATGCGTTAATCATGACGGAATTCTCTTATTGCAGACAACAGTACTTGTTTTATCCATGTTTAAGAGATCAAATCCTCTTTTCGCTCAAAGATTTCCAAATTCCCTAATACATCTGAGAAAAATCCTATTCTGCATGAAGTAATCCCCCTAGAGTTTAAAGATGGGATTTTCAAAAATGCTCAGCATTTCATTGATTTCAATGGGAGCGAGTCAGGCCAGTGAAGAGAGCTTTTGAAAATCCCACCTTAAATTAATGAATGGAACAAGCCCAATTCTTCTGGTCTCAAATGATTTTTCAGAGCCGCAGGAAGATTAGTATTTTTCAAAGCCAAGAACAGATCAGTATTAAACAAATTCAATTGCCTGAGTCCTTGGTAAACTGAATGCTTTTTTAATTAGATGCCCAGTGCTGATGACTAAGTTTGGTATAAATTAAAACAAACTTTCTAATTTAAAAATCCATCCCATAGATCCACAGTTTGTTTGCCACCCTTACTGTCTTCCCATCATGCCTAGTTTTACGTCCTGCAGATACAAAAGATACCTATGCAACTATTTTGTTCCCTGCAGACACGCATCAGTGGAAAAGATGTTATTTCTGTCACATCAGAAAATGGATGATGTTTATTCATTTTGTCTGCTGGATGCGGGTGCAATACACTAAGAGCTGCTCGCTGTACTGGGTAGTTGCACTCTGATTTTAGCTTGGAAAAATAAGACTTCTATATTCCATCCACAGAACAGCAGCTTTTCCAAGTAAGAAAAACCCTTTAAAAATGTTACTGTACTTTTATGAACAATTCGACTGGTCCTTGTTTTATTTGTGTAACTTGCAGCTGTAAATAAGGATCAACAGTAAGGTTCTCTGTTGGCCATCGTTAATAGGAGAATTATCCGTCTGCTCCACACAAACCTGAGAGCTTATTTTTTTTTTTTTTTAAAACAATTGTACGACATATCAGACAGTTTTTCAGACATAAGGAAGACTGAATTCCAATTTGCCCATCCACTTATACATGGAGGAAAATCACTATAGCAACCAAGGAACACATCAGGACAGAGTCATTCAAAAGCATTCTATACTGGGAGCTGCACCTTCACATTCCTTACTTCAAACTGCCTCGGTGATTTTTAATTTACTTGATGGGATCAGGGCAAGACATAACAACATAATGTAAAAATTTGCTAGTGCTTGGAGGCCATTTACCAGTAGACCGAGGGAGTGTGACAAATTTAAGGGATTTACTGAGAAAAACTGTACTCCAGCAGGTGTTAAGTACAGTAAATAACTAATTATATTTTAGTATCTGAAATAATAATAAACAACAATAAAAGGACGTGACATCTTGGCAGCCTCACCAAGACCCAGTTGTGAGCAGAGCTGGTTGAAAAGTGAAGATGTTTTCTATGAAAATCTTTTCCCATTTTTGCCAAAATGTCAAACTTCAGGAAATTCTCCAAAATTCTTGCTCTTGCGTTGAGCCTGGAAGTCAAACTGAAGCAAACAGAACAAACCCAAGACTATGTATGTGTGATAAGAATCAAAGTGAGAGCAAGAAACAACCCTCCCTTCTGGTTGGCTTATCAAATTCACACTTACCTCTAAATTATCTGATAACTGAGTGCCCAGATCAAATGAGCATTTCACATGGGTTTGTTCAACAAATGAAGGGGAGAAACTAATGAAAACAAAAACAACAAGGAGTCTGGTGGCACCTTAAAGACTAACAGATTTATTTGGGCATAAGCTTTCGTGAGTAAAAACCTCACTTCTTCGGATCCGCTTATGCCCAAATAAATCTGTTAGTCTTTAAGGTGCCACCAGACTCCTTGTTGTTTTTGTAGATACAGACTAACACGGCTACCCCCTGATACTTAATGAAAACAAAGACAGCTCTGGAAAGGTTATATTAATCCCTTCATGAGAATGCTCTCTGCAATATTTATAAGTCCTCTGTTGGTGCTGCACAATAAGAGAGTGAAGGTTCAGGTGCATAAATAAATCTGACCATATGGACAGTCCCAATTCAGGAACAGCATGTGTCCAGTTTTTAAATCCCCAGGGAAGTCTTCCCAAAGCAAAAGGATGTTAAAAGGCAGAATGTGGAAAGTTGCAGACCCAAGCAGATCCCTTATATACAATGAATACTACAATGTCTTTAGTTGGCTGGACCATGGTTGGACCATGGAATAGCCTCACACTTTCACAAGCAGAGCGTACCTTCTACCCCTCACCCCCCCAAAATTTGCAAGAGTTTCAGCATTGCCAAATGGTCATTAAATAGGTTGGGGCCTGTTACCTGAGAAACCCAAGGTGCACCACTACAACAACTGTGATCAGCAGAGACATTTAAGGTGGAGTGCCCTTGCTTTAAGTAGGATGGACTGCTGGAAGTGCATTCTCCATGAGAAACCTTTGGCTCTGGCATTTACTACCCCTTTGGCTCACCAGAGGCAAATTGATTACCTTTCCAAACATGCCATAAAGTCCATTTTCTCTCATTGGCAGAATCATGGGAAGGGACTGAACAGATGAGTTGATCAAGTGGACAAGGAATGTGTGAAGGAAGGGTTTAAGATCAAATATAATATATACAGAGAAAGATTGATTGTGCTTTTTTTAATCTCTCAAGCATTGCAAGACTTCAGTTTATTAAATGAAGTGTCACTATGCAGCATCATAACTAATTTCTTCATAGGAATCTTTCTAGCTTAGTCCTACAACTTAGTCTCAATGTCAGCAAGAGTTACTATCATTCACATACAATGCCAAGTTTTTGAAAACTTTTCCAACGCTAACCCACCATCCTCCTCCAGGTGGAAGACAGACTGCTTCACAGTGAGGAAAGGTAATTTTTGAATTCAGCCATTTCTGAGTTGTGTGTAAGAAGCGCCTTTAAAAGATATTTTCTACTTGAGCTTTTTTAAAGTGATCAATTTTTAAAAACCTATTTTTGCTAGAATACGCTTTGAATAACATGCCCTGAAAATGTTGATATTTAATTAAAACAAACCATATATACAACAATCACCACATCAAAGGAATGGGTCAGGATTTTAAACAGATTATAAAAATAACCCCCAAACAATACATCAACAGAAAAGGAACAGATTAAAAACCACACAGAACCCAATATGCAAATTACCGTACAACAACTTCATCTGAAGTATCTGAAAACTTGTCCTATATCAACCCTTATAATGTTGATTACAATTTAGATTAATGCTTTTGATTTTGTGATGGGGGAAGATTCAAAATGAGATGTTTCATTTTGAAGTGTCAATTCAAAAATGAAATATTTCATTTTGAAACATACTTCAAAACTGTTCACTTTTTCCACTTCAACATTTCCAAACTGAAATTTTCTAGAATTTTTCATTTTGCAAAAACTTTTTGCTATTTTGACTTTTCAATCCAAATCAGAAAGGAAAGTAATTTCAAAATGTTAGATTTTCCCATGAAAGGGAAAAACTGTTTCCCAAACAGATACTTATTTGGCTCTCACCAGTATAGCATCTGAGTGCCTTCCAAGACACTCACTCTCCATTCACTGCCTTTAGGAGTATCATAAAATGAAGTAGAGAGATGACAATTTCCTTCTGGGCATCTACAGGAATTTATTTTAATTTCTAGTATGCCCATCACCATGCTCACAATGGGCAATGCTAACCCTCCCCAATTAGTCACCCAACAGGAAGAGAATAAGAAACAATAGGGAAGTGGTTATATGAGTCAAAATGAAGGCATTGTCTATCTGATTTGGGCTTGACTAAAATAGGAGCTTTACTACTAGCACATTAAAAACGGAGAGCTGACTGCGTGCATACAATTCTAAATCATCAGCCTCATTCCCCAGGGGGCTTGTATGCAGTCAGTGACAGACGGGGTGTAGTCCTGCTGGAGTAGTCCGGAGTGTTGCTCTGGAACCTGAAATCCAGGACAGAGCAGCCCACTGGCACTCCACCTGGTGCATGGGGTTGCAACGCCATTCCCATTTGACCCGGCCACCCTTCCGTCAGGACAGGGAACAGCCTGACCAAATTTGAGGAAGTGCCATTGCGACCTGGCATGCAGGGTTGCAATTTCACTCAGGTTTGGCCTGGCTGCTCCATCACCCCTGGCCACCTCTCTGCCTCCACCAAACTGGACTGGCACGGTGACCCCATGTGCAAGGCTGCAATGCCACTCATCACTCAAATTTGTCCTGTGCTGTGTGTGTTAGCTGGGTGATGGGAGCTAACGAAGCTGCTGGGTGGTTGCAGTTGAGAGGAGCCCTCTAACCTGGGACAGAAGCAGATTGCTGAGCCAGGGATGCGCTGGTGAATGGCCAGGAAAGTCGCAGGGGTAGTGGGTGAGCAGCAGAGGGGAGAGTTGTCGATGGGCTAAGGAGTGAATGGGGAGTGTTGAAGGCCTGTGGGATGAGGGACTGGAGGGCAGGGGGCAGCAATGAACAGGGTGTGTGTCACGGCTGCTGGGATGCGTCAGTAGGCTGTCAGGGTAAGTGGGGACTCGTGGAAAACCATTGTCTCCCTGGTCTGATTAGCCAGTCAAATCAGGTTTATGGAGTAGTTCAAAAGTAGCTGAAGCAAATCAGTGAATCTTGCCCTCATATGAAGTTTGCAGAGAATATGAATGTTGTAAAGACAGTATTTTACACGTGCTGCCAATGGGCTTTTTGACTAACGACATGTGTGCTTTGACCATGCTTTGCTACCTAGCTTAAAGTTTGGAAAATAAAAGCTGAGTTGTGTGTGTTTCATGTTGAGACGTAGGTGTATTTATTACAAATGCATGAAGGCTCACAATTGCTGTTGTGCAGATTTTCAATTAGATAAAATTTCTTGGTAAAACGTTAGCCTCCAAAATCTAAACTACCTTGTGTCACTGTAAGACAAAGCACCCATATTCAAACCCTATCGCATGTGACAGAATTACTAACTTGAGATCCCTTCTACAGGGCTCCTACACTATAAAATTTTGCACTACATCACTGCTGACAGAAGTAGTGAAGGAAACCCATTTAAACAAAAGAGTGATGGCAGCGAGATTGGCTTAGGTACCAGACCATTATGGATGATCAATCTCAAGTAACAATACTGAAATCTGCAGTACCAAAGGGATTCTCTGCCATTAACAGATCATTCTTTAGTTGTCCATTTGTGAGTTTCTTCAACTTTCCTCTGAAACATCAAGTACTGGTGACATGCCACTGTATTAGACAGATCAGTGATCCGATTCAATAGGCCAGTTCCTATATTCTGTACAACTGAAAATGAAGTTTTAATACAATCTAGCATTTTGACAGTTTTAATTAAACGGTAGTGGCAAAGTGGCTGAAAAGCAACTAATAATGAGCTATGTTCCACTAGTTACATAGAAGATAAGGGCCAAAATACAGCAAAATTGTTCTACAAAGAAATGAGTTATCGTTAGACATAGTTCTGGAGAAGGGTTACCTCAGGAAGTGCTTCATTGTGGGGGCTTTGATGTTCCAGACACGCAATCCTTCTCAACCGATCACAGATAAAATTGTTCTTGCAGAAATAACTGATGCTGTAGAAAAAAATTAGACATATTTACTAACAGAGATATAATAGTGTCTCAACATTCTCAGTTGTCAATGTATTTTTTCTACATACCTCCTGCAATTATTTTAAGAATTCTAATTCCAACAAAAATAGTAAGTTTATGTTCGAGTTCTCAGCCTGAAATCTTACATATACTACTTTGCTCTATGCCTTTCTTTTTCAGATTACAGATTTTCTTAGATAAAGCTTAGGACTAAGAGCAAGAACGTCTGGATTCCCAACAAAAAACTCTTTCATAGACTTCCTTGGAACTTGGGAAGTTGCAACATCCTCCCCATCTGTAACTGCAAAAAAACATGCACCTAACCTCACATGGGCATTGTAAGCCTCTATTCTTAAGCATCTGTAGCAGTATTTGAAGATCCTCAGATGAAAAGCACTAAATAAGTGCAAAGCATTATGACTGGATCCTGATTTGAGACATACATGGGAGACACGAAACAGGTAACTACCCTTCCAGGCACCAAGATCCCTGAGGTGATATGTTTGCTGTCTTGCAATTTATTTCCTCACATTTTAATCAGCATCTCCACTAGACTTTTCTAAGATGGGAAAGCCTAGTTACATTCCATTGTGATTACCAGTTAGCTGAAAGCAGTGGGTGGAATTCAGATAAGAAGTCTGTTTCTGGGAAGCAAGCCTGTACACTACAGATTTCAGGGACTCTCCCCAGCAACCTCTTTTCTTCATAAGCTTCTAAAATGTAGCATTGTTTTCACCCTGAAATAATACTTCTAATAAGATGTAGAATTCAACTATCAATTTTACACAGCAAAATACTCAAAGGGATCAATAAAACATCTCCTATTTACCACCTTTCATCCAGGAGGCTCCAAAAGCACTTTATAGACTTCAAATATAGGGACCATTCATCCATTACCAAAAGAGAACCGCCAACAGGGTGGCGCATTTTGTGCCAGTAATAACTACATCACAGTTTTTAAAAGGCAGAGGAAGCAAAAATGTCTAAAATATATAATTACCTACAAGCCAGATTTTCAAAAGAACTCAGTTCTCATTTAGGCTTCTGATTAAAGGCCAGATTTTCACACAATTGGGCACCCCATATTTTGAAGAGTTCAGCATCCTTTTGAAAATCTTGCAACTTATTTTGGGGCATGAAGGGAATCTGAACCCTGGAATATCTGACCCCCATGTACTTTTGCAGGACCAAATGATACTTCTAATCTGATGCAAACTTCCCCCTCCCCCACTCTCCTTCTTCCACCTAGTAATCATTTTCCTTTCCTCTTTCTGACATCTCTGAACATTATACTGTCACCTGCTGCAAAGAAAAGATCAAGTGCTCCATTTATAAAAACACAGCTATCCGGTTGGATCACATCATGCTGCTCGCTAAAAATATATAATCCCTAAATTGTGAAAGCTTCAGTCCATTTAGATTGTTTTTGACTGGCTGAATCATGCTGCTGTCCCCTGAATACAGCTGTAATTGCTACTGGCTGCTGTGACACCTGCTTGAAAGGATGGACAGAGGCTAACAACAAACTCTGGTTCATTAATGAATACAGCAGGCAGGCTTCTAATGCTCCCTAGAGAAGCTTTTGATGTTCCTTGGACAATATCAAGTGCAGGTGAAATGGGAGGAGAAGGGCAAAGACTGGAGGGGACATAAACTGTCTCCCCCCACCCCCCGTTTTCTGTCTAAAGATTTAATTTGTACAGCATTCTCATTGCTGGGTCTTAGCACGAGATAAATGAAACAGCCTTTAGTCTTAAAATATTCTGACCCTTAATGACAGTAGGAGCAGGAACAGGACACAGTCTAGGCCCTCTACTGGCTGTCATACACCACCCGTTGCTAAGCATATATGTTGCCCTCTGAGCATTCCCAATCTGTTCCTTCTTGAACCTTGTCAGTGAAGGAGCTTCCTGTTGGAGACTGTACTTCTCTGTTACCAGAGCTCCAGATGGCAGACCAAATGCACTTATGATTCTGCAGGCAAAAATTCAGAGCTGCAGTGCTAGGAATCATTAGTATTATGGGTTTGCGAAACCTTCTGTCTTCATGGGTCTCAAGGTCAGGTTCTGTGGAAAAAACAGAGCTGGTCTGAAGTTTTTGAAACGTTTATAATTAAAAATTGGTCTGTTAAAAAAGTGGTTTTTAAAAGGTCAATACTAGTTTGGGGTTTGTTTTTCTTCCATTTTTCATACCAAAGTTACTATTTTAAAAGCAAATATCTCAACAACATGTGTTTATGAAAAACTCAGTTTTGGCAAATGAAAAATGTTGATAATTAGGGCCTTACCAAATTCACAGTCCATATTGGTCAATTTCATGGTCATAGGATTTTTAAAATAGTTGATTTCATGATTTCAGCTATTTAAATCTGAAATTTCGTGGTGTTGTAATTGTAGGGGTCCTGACCCAAAAAGGAGTTGGGTAGGGTCACAAGGTTACTGTGTGTGTGGTGGGGAGGGGGAGCGGGTGTCGCAGTACTGCTACCCTTACTTCTGTGCTACTGCTGGCAGCGGTGCTGTCTTCAGACCTGGGCAACTGGAGAGCAGTGGCTGCAGGCTGGGAGCCCAGTTCTGAAGGCAGAGCCACTGCCAGCAGCAGAAGTAAGGGTGGCAACCGTGGCATGGTATGGTATTGCCACCCTTACTTCTGCACTGCTGCTGGCAGGGCGCTGCCTTCAGAGCTGGGAGCCTGGCCAACATCGCCACTCTCTGGCCGCTGAGCTCTGAAGGCAAAGCAGAAATAAGGGTGGCAATACCGCAACCACTCTAAAATAACCTTGTGACCACCCTAAAATAACCTTGTGACCCCCCCTGCAACTCCCTTTTGGACAGGATGCCCAATTTGAGAAACGCTGGAATCCCCTGTGAAATCTGTTTTTAAATCCTATACTATACAGATTTCACAGTCCATGACACATTTTTCATGGCCATAAATTTGGTAGGGACCTATTGATAATGCTTTAGATCAGTGTTTCTCAAACTGGGGTCCGCGGACCCTTGGGGGTTCCCGAGGGTACCCCCGGGGGTCCATGGGTCCTGCTGATCAACTCCTCTCCCTCCCTCCCAGAGCCTTCTGCACACTAAAAGTCTGGCGGTGCAGCAGGGCTAAGGCAGGCTTCCTACCTACCCTGGCTCTGCAACATTCCCGGAAGCGGCTGGCACGTTCCTGCGGCTCTTGGGGGTGGGGTGGGCAGGGGGTCTCCGTGCGCTGCCCCCATCCTGAGCACCAACTCCACAGCTCCCATTCACTGGGAACTATGGCCTGCGGCTAGGGGCAGCGAGCGGATACCATCTGGCCCCCCACCTAGGAGCCACTGTCAGAGGGATGTGCCAGTCGCTTTCGGGAGCTGCCCGAGGTAAGCACCTCCTGGCCGGGGCTCACACCCCTCACCCCGTCCAACCCCAGCCCAGAGCCTGCACCCTGCATCCCAACTCCCTCCCGGAGCCTGCACCCCGTCCCGTGCCCAAACTTCTTCCCAGAGTCCACACCCCCTCCTACACCCCAACCCCCTGCCGCAGCCTGGTGGAAGTGGGAGAGAGTGGGGGAGAGCAAGCAGGAGCAAGGCCAGCCCTGAGCAGGAGGGCTTGGGGGTCCCCAATTTTTTTTTAAATCAAAATGAGGGTCCTTGGGTTGCTAAAGTTTCAGAACTGTTGCTTTAGATAAAAATGTCTAAAAACTTAATAATCGGTCCACTTAGAATCATTTGAAACTTAAATGGCTTTGAAATTGCTCACAAAACTAGCTTTTTTCTTTTTTAAACCAGTTCTAGAAAAAAAGAAGATAAAGGTTAGGACTGAAATTCTACCCCCATTGACGTCAATGGCAAACTCTCATTGACTTCACTGGGTCCAAGATTTTACCCTAGGAACTTTAAAAAGCTAGTCCCCAAATGCATAGATCTGGCCCAACACCAAGTATGGGAAGCCTTTGGTGTTAATGAGATGGCAGCAAAGGCTACTGCCTCAAGGATGCACATCTATTGCTCTTCTTGGCTACAAGCAGGCAGCCAGACTCCACCCAAATGGCCAAAGAGAGCAGAGCTGGTAGAGCAGTGGGTTTCAAACTTTTTTACTGGCGACCCCTTTCACACAGCAAGCCTCTGAATGTGACCCCCCCTAATAAATTAAACACACATTTAAATATATTTAACACCATTATAAATGCTGGAGGCAAGTGGGGTTTGGGGTGAAGGTTGACAGCTCGCAACCCCCCAGGTAATAACCTTGCAACCCCCTGAGGGGTCCCAACCCCCAGTTTGAGAACCCCTGTGGTAAAGGGTCTTTCAGCAGAGGGGGTCTCTTGGTCCTGAGTCCCATCTCCCACGTAGGTGTAAAAACTTACTGGGATTGGCGCATAGTATCCATACTCAGCATGGGATGGCCAGTCAGGGACCCAGACTTTCCTATTGCTGCCCTCAAGCAAGTTAACCCACCCCCATGACACTAAGACCTAAGAGATTGCTGCCACCACACCCATGCTGGGAAACTAGGTCTGGGGCTGAGAGTTCTGTAAAATGGTATCTTCAGAGAAGTAGAATTACAAAGTATCATAGAATCATAAAATATCAGGGTTGGAAGGGACCTCAGGAGGTCATCTAGTTCAACCCCCAGCTCAAAGCAGGATCGATCCTCAACTAAATAATCCCGGCCAGGGCTTTGTCAAGCCTGACCTTAAAAACCTCTGGGGAAGGAGATTCCACCACCTCCCTAGGTAACCTATTCCAGTGCTTCACCACCCTCTGTGACAAAGTTCTGTCCTTGACTCCGTGGGTCCTGCGTTTCCGGACAGATTTTTGCTAGCCTCAGAGGCTCACTGTGACCCTCCACATAACCCTTCTCTCTCTCTCTAGAGGCAAGGGTCACAGTCTACTGAGCCATTTTCATCATAAGCCAGCAAGGTAGGTGAGGAGAAACAACCCTCCTTCACACAGTCTCTGTTGTCTCCCAGTATCAATGATTAATCAGGGAGGGGAGGGGGGGAGCCCGGGCCTGCTCTCTACTCCGGGCTCTAGACCAGGGACCCTAAACTTAGCAGCTATGAAAGCTGACTTTTTGGAAATAGGACATGTACAATTCCCTGGGCTACTTCTCCACAGCAGCCCCCACTCAATATCTTCTTCACAATTACCTCAGGGCCTCCTTCCTTGCACCTGATATGGATTCGTACTACTTCGTTCCTCCAACAGCACAGCTCCCTCCTATAGCTCCTGACACCCACCCCGCACTGACTAACTGAGAGGCTTTTAACTAGTTCCAGCCAATCCTTAATTGGCTTCAGGTGTCCCAATCAATCTAGCTGTCTCTCCTGCCTTCTAGAAGGATCTTAATTGGCCCCAGGTGTCTTGATTAACCTGGAGCAACTGCCATTTGGTTACCATGGTACCAGGGATTTGTTTAGCCTGGGGCTAACATACCTGTTCCTCACTACTTTACTGTAGCCATCTGGCCTTGCCCCATCACACCTCCTAGTGAAAAAGTTTTTCCTAATATCCAACCTAAATCTCCCCCACTGCAACTTGAGACCATTACTCCTTGTTCTGTCATCTGCTACCACTGAGAACAGTCTATATCCATCCTCTTTGGAACCCCCTTTCAGGTAGTTGAAAGCAGCTATCAAATCCCCCCTCATTCTTCTCTTCTGCAGACTAAACAATCCCAGTTCCCCCAGCCTCTCCTCATAAGTCATGTGCTCCAGCTCCCAATCAGTAGTTTTCCTCCTATCTAGATCACCCCCTTAAATGCTGTTCTTTTTGAGGAACCCAGCAGTATTCACTTCTAGAAAGTGGTTTCTTACACTGCAGGAAGACGTACCTGGCCTTAACTGGATACATACTAACAGGTATGTTAGCAACAAGAAGAAAGTCAAGGAAAGTGTGGGCCCCTTACTGAATGAGGGAGGCAACCTAGTGACCGAGGATGTGGAAAAAGCTAATGTACTCAATGATTTTTTGCCTCTGTCTTAACGAACAGGGTCAGTTCCCAGACTGCTGCAAAGGGTAGCACAGTATGGGGAGAAGGTGACCAGCCCTCTGTGGAGAAAGAAGTGGTTCGGGACTATTTAGAAAAACTGGACGTGCACAAGTCCATTGGGCTGGATGTGCTGCAGCCGAGGGTGCTAAAGGAGTTGGCGGATGAGACTGCAGAGCCATTAGCCATTATTTTTGAAAACTCATGGCGATCGGGGGAGGTCCCGGATGACTGGAAAAAGGGAAGAAGGAGGATCCGGGGAACTACAGGCCAGTCAGCCTCACCTCAGTGCCTGGAAAAATCATGGAGCAGGTCCTCAAGGAATCAATTCTGAAATACTTAGAGGAGAGGAAAGTGATCAGGAACAGTCAGCATGGATTCACCAAGGGGAAGTCATGCCTGACTAACCTAATTGCCTTCTATGATGAGATAACTAGCTCTGTGGATGAGGTGAAAGCAGTGGATGTGTTATTCCTTGACTTTAGCAAAGCTTTTGATACGGTCTCCCACAGTATTCTTGCCAGCAAGTTAAAGAAGTATGGGCTGGATGAATGGACTGTAAGGTGGATAGAAAGCTGGCTAGATTGTTGGGCTCAACGGGTAGTGATCAATGGCTCCAGGTCTAGTTGGCAGCCGGTTTCAAGCGGAGTGCCCCAACGGTCGGTCCTGGGGCCAGTTTTGTTTAATATCTTTACTAATGATCTGGAGGATGGTGTGGATTGCACTCTCAGCAAATTTGCAGATGACACTAAACTGGGAGGTGTGGTAGATACACTAGATGGTAGGGATCGGATACAGAGGGACCTAGACAAATTAGAGGATTGGGACCAAAAAAAAAAAAAAACCTGATGAGGTTCAACAAGGACAAGTGCAGAGTCCTGCACTTAGGACTGAAGAATCCCATTCACTGCTACAGATGAGGGACTGAATGGGTAGGTAGCAGTTCTGCGGAAAAGGACCCAGGGGTCACAGTGGATGAGAAGCTGGATATGAGTCAACAGTGTGCTCTTGTTGCCAAGAAGGCTAACGGCATTTTGGGCTGTATAAGTAGGGGCATTGCCAGCATATCAAGGAACGTGATCGTTCCCCTTTATTCGACATTGGTGAGGCCTCATCTGGAGTACTGTGTCCAGTTTTGGGCCCCATACTACAAGAAGGATGTGGAAAAATTGGAAAGAGTCCAGCCGAGGGCAACAAAAATGATTAGGGGTCTGGAGCACATGACGTATGAGGAGAGGCTGAGGGAACTGGGATTGTTTAGTCTCCAGAAGAGAAGTATGGGGGGGGCTTTGAGGGTTGCTTTCAAGTGCCGGGGGGGGGGGGGGTTCCAAAGAGGATGGGGCTCGGCTGTTCTCAGTGGTGGCAGATGAGAGAACAAGGAGCAATGGTCTCAAGTTACAGTGGGGGAGGTCTAGGTTGAATATTAGGAAATACTATTTCACTAGGAGGGTGGTGAAGCACTGGAATGAGTTACCTAGGGAGGTGGTGGAGTCTCCTTCCTTGGAGGTTTTTAAGGCCCGGCTTGACAAAGCCCTGGCTGGGATGATTTACTTGGGAACTGGTCTTGCTTTGAGCAGGGGATTGGACTAGATGACCTCCTGAGGTCCCTTCCAACCCTGATATTCTATGATTCTATTCATGAAATTACAACAAATTAGAACAGTCAGAACTATCCCTTATGATTTCTTTTCTCCCAGAATCTTTATAATGCATTTCCACAAAAGCGTAATAACTCAATAGTATATCGTCTGCTTCCAGAAAAACTAACATGGCAATGGTTTTTTAAAAAGCCACAGACCATGATTTTAACTAAAGTATGCTACTTATGAACAGTGTGATTCAATTAGCTTGAAACATTTCAGCTAAACCTAATTCTATATTTGGGAAAGTGTCCGGCGATAGTGAAAGAGACTCAGCTTGTGGTCTCCTGTTTTCTGATCAAAGAGATATCAGAAGGAAATTGATAATTTCTCTTTAAATTGGTTGCCTGTAAGTCAAGAATGCTTACATTTCTGTCTTTCTGTGCCAAAAAAGGAAACAAAAACCTCCATGGGTGGTAGGGTACAAGGGCAACACACACTACCAGATTTGTTGGAAGATCCACAGAGAAGAAAATGCTATAAATAAAGGTTTACAGCACATCTTGGATTAGCAGCAATGAGACACTTTTTAAAGAAAAAAATATTGTTTATAACAAATATTGACTTTTAGCTCTTACATGATTCTTACGGTTGATTATATCTTGCCATGCTAGATGGAAACCAACAGCAATCTGAAAGGTTAAGATTTGCTAGAGGCAGAGATAAATCAAAGGTAAACTGCTAGATTTCACATCTTAATTCTAAAGTTGTGGTTTTGTTTAAGAAAGAAAAGGAAACAAAACAAAAAAAGAAGGTCCCCTAGGCACAACTGAAGAAAGAAAATCACCCTACTCAAATTAAATTTTATTTCACAAAGAAAAAGAGAAAACCAAGGCAGTTTTGTTTGTTTCACAGAGGCCTAAGCATGCATTTGACTAGCGAACTCATCTGACTCACTAATGTTTATTGTAGCGTTTGAGTCATAAGAAAGCATCAATACTGAAAATGCAGTGTACTGATAATACACAGGTGACCCATGATGAAGACATAGAGGTGACTCCACATCATTAGAAAACTTGTAATTGTTGCTGTTCCCTTTTTTTTTAATGGGATGTAGATAATCAGCACAAATCACATCATTTGTTGTTGAAACTGCCTCGCTAAAGAAAATATGGGAATTGTACAAGGTTTTTGTTTGGTTTGGTTTTGAGAGTCAGTCATTTTAGAATCTCCAGAATCTAAACTTTTTCATTTAAAAAGTATTAAGTCTAGTCCTTATGGTTGCAAAGTAACTGTCACATCATGAACTGAGGGTCCTGTGGCACCTTTGAGACTAACAGAAGTACTGGGAGCATAAGCTTTCGTGGGTAAGAACCTCACTTCTTCAGATGCAAGAACTAACTTCTTCTGTTAGTCTCAAAGGTGCCACAGGACCCTCTTTTGCTTTTTACAGATTCAGACTAACACGGCTACCCCTCTGATACTTGACATCATGAACTGAGTTTAACCAACATAATGATCTCTGCCTCAGACATGGTCTACACTAGCAAATTAGTCAGTTTAAAGGCATCAGTCAGGGGTCTGAAAAATCCACACCTCCCTGAATGGCATAGTTAAGCTGACCTAAGTCCCCATGTAGACAGTTCTAGGTCAATGGAAAAATTCTTCCATCAACCTAGCTACTGCTTCTCAGGGAAGTGGATTACCTACGCCAATGGGAGAACTCCCCCTCCTCCCATTGGCGTAGGTAGTGTCTACACTGAAATGCTGCACATCTCTGCTGCTGTAGTATTTTAAGTGCAGGCAAGCCCTCTGTCTGCAGACAGTCTGGAGCAATATCTGTAAAAGGTGTGATGCCCCTCATTCACCTCAACAGTGTTTGTGAGGAAGGGTTGTCCATTGGTTAGAGTGCTAGCCTAGGTTGAGGGAGACCTGCGTTCAATTTTTGTTCTGCCACAAACATCCTTTGACACCCTGGGCACGTCACTTCATCTCTCCAGGCCTCCATTACCCATCTGTAAAATGGGAATAACAGCACTTCCCTGCCTCACAGAGCATTGCAAGGATAAATATGTTAGAGATTGTGAGGCATTCAGATACAATGGCAATGGGGCAATGCAAGCACCTTAGATAGTTACATAACTGAAACCTAATGATGTTAGTGCAGCGGTTCTCAAACTAAAAGCGACCAAATTCTAGGGTTTCCTGAGAGCTGACAATTCCTAGTACACAACAGTTTATGGGGGATGACAAACATCGGCATCCTTCTGATAACCATGGGTCAAAGGGCCAAATGCATCCCTGGTGTAACTCAGTTGAATTCAGTGGAATTATACAAAGGAAAAGTTTTTACTAGTATCTTCTGTGAGGTTTGCTTGGAGCAAACAGAATTAAATTAACCATTCGATTAGCACAACGCTGAACAAGTTGCCAGTCAATAAGCACTTTAATTGCCTTCACACTGATTTTGGGTAACAATTGACATGAACGTCTAAGTCTTACCAAAGAGATGCAACCGGACAACGCAGGACAGCCCTTTGAGGCAAAAGGAAGATGATGCAGCAGTACCATCTAGAAATTCAGGGAAACTCCAACATGATTTATATTGATTGAGCAGAAATCCTTCCTATGGTGAAAAGCTCTCCTATCATTGCATCCAGACGGCTTTTGTGGTAGTGACAACTTTACCCTGATGCTACAGAGGCAGACAAGCTGAAAAGGGGTGTGTGAGAGAAAACTATCCTTGTGTTAACATTTCATGGAGTCAAACTACTGCAGCAGGACCCAGGATATACCTTACTTCAGTAAAGTGAGCCAGTATACAACAGTTCAGCAGAAGGATGGCACAGAGGAGCGTTATTTTTGTGAAGCATGGAGATTCTCTGATGGAAAGCGTTATATAAGTGCTAACTATTTATTACAATCCCTCTGTGGATTGCAGGACCCCAGACACAGCTAATGAGCAATACAATTAACTTCTCCTGATGAGTCTGCAGTTGAGCTGACTCAGAAACGAGAAACAGTTATTTAGGAAATTCTATGGCCTATTGATTTGGCTCCTACTTGATGCTCAACGAACTGTTCTACATGCTGAGGAAACCAGAACAATTCTGTGTGTACGTATGTGACCTTGCTGGGAGCCCTGACTGTCTGCACAATGCACAGCAAAGCACATTTTATGGATTACAGTGTAGAGCCAGCTCTATGTGTTTTAACAGGGTCTGAAAGAGATCTATATGCCTATGGCGAGTAGGAAGTTTTCCCAAGCAAGTGCTTTCAACTTCTGCTGCCAGTAAGCTTTAATTTTATTTTAAAAGTTTGTAGATTGTAAAGCAAACATGCCAAATGTGAACCTGTTATAAACTGATTCAGGGGCAACTTCCCAAGGTTGCAAACAGGCTCAGTGCTTCTGCGGCTCCTGATCATTTCCTCAACCTGCAGCAGTCACCATAGTCTTGTCAGTTTTCACTGTCCCTATTCATAACCCTCTGACTAACCACTAACTGATGCAAATTAGGTCACTTTCACTCTTCTGCTGCTTGAGATCGCTCTGAGCAGCACCAGAGGCAGGCACTGAAGCTAGTGATGGAAGAAGAAAACCTGAACAAGGAAGCTGTGAGCTGAGATGGGAACATTTACGGAGAGTAGCAGAAACAGCCCACCCTCACAGCAGCCAGGCAACTGAGGCCTCAGCGGGGCTTGAGGGGGGCTAACGGCAGAGACAGAATACTTTGTCTCCATTGCAGAAAAAAGAATGTTTTGGAGACCAAGAAATAGATTCCAATCTATCGGTCAACTAACAGGCAGAGACTGATATGAAATACAAAGTCATCAAGCAGCGTCAAGGAACAGCACGCTGGTAGGAAATCATCATACCCTTTTCCCAACAACTGGGAAAGGGGTATGTGGAAAGAAAGGGCTGTTTCTCATCAGGGTGTTATCTCTGGGCAATGACTATTCCCACTTCCACACCCCTCTTATGCTGTTAAGTGTCTGGTAAAATTTCCAAGCTACATGTGAGAGTTGTTGGTGGTTGGGGGTGGGGTGGAGGTGGGAATATAGTATTGACAAATAGATTTTTCGTGTAAATAGAGTGAGGAAGGAGGCAAAGAACACAATATGGCAGGGGGAAGAGAATGCTGTAAGTGATTAAAGGGAGATACAAGATACACAACATGATTTACTGAAGGAAAGAAGAAGTGGAGTAAAGTCAGGAAGAGTAAGAAGCTATAATTAAAGCAAGAGACAATCAGCAGCAAATGGACTTTTTAAAAAAGTTCATTAAATAGAAAGTTGATTAACAACATTATCATTATATTACTCAAAATCCAATTGTACACAAAGACAACCATTACACTGCAAAGGATATGTAGGTGAAGATATTTTCAGCCCACCAGATAGGTAGGTTCTGGGCAAAATTTTCATCACTTTACATAGTTGTATTTTCAACATTAGTTTCATTGTCTTTTTTTATTGAAAAGGAAAAAAGGGAACAGTCACAGAAGCCCAAGTCTCCAAAAAATTTATGCCATCTTAGAGATTGTGACCTACGTGCTGAAGCTGATAGCGATAACCTTGGCAGGAGACAGATCTTACGGTTGCATTGTAGCGAATGACGGCTGCGATCCTGCATCTTTGTCATATTATGGAATGTGTCCTCTTGGACTGTGTATACAAACCAAATAATTTCTCCATAGAACATAGTAACACCGATGTAGAAGTTCCAGACATCACAAGAATAGGAGGGTAGAGTTTCTTATGAGCACCAACGTCACTTGTGAAAGAGAGGCTAACACATCACAAATATCTGTAGGGGAAGTGATCTGGGCTTGTGTCACGGAGTCACCGGGCCCATGCTCTGGAACTACTCCATACGAAACCAGTCAGGACTCTGGTGTAGCATGCCTCCTCTCTCTGAGCATACACCTCCAGGGCAAGAAACTTACACAGCAAGAAACTTCCTGGCTCGGATCTTGGAACATTCAGCATCCCCTTCCACACCATGTGCTTCCTGTACCAAGTCTGCCCGGGCTCGGCTCCTGGGGAAGCCAGAGGGACCTGCACCCCAACTCCTGCAGTCAGCAGTGACTCTCAGCCAGCATGTAGAACAGAAGGGTTTATTAGTTGAGAGGAACAATGCGTAGAACAGAGCCTCCTATCACAGAAATCAATTACTTTCAGCCAACTCCATCTTCGGGAGCCCTGGGCCAGACACCCTGGACTCCCTCCCTTCCAGTCCCTCACAGCAGACGGCCAGCTTCCAACGACCCGACCTCAGACACCCCAGTTGCTCCTCCTCCTTCTCTTTGTCTCGCTTCCTGGGGCAAAGAGTCACCTGGTCGCATTCCCCTATTGGGTCTCAGGTTACAAAGGGCACCAGTCATTGCATACTTGCAGGCAGCTGGTGTAGCCTCACCTGCCCCAGAGGTCTCAGCCAAAGTCACACACCCCTATTCTCACCACCGAGGTATTTGTGCAGCACACAGGGAAACTGAGGCACACACTGTATTCATGCAAAACAGTAAAACTCACATAGGCTCACATACAACATAAGGGAAAATCCCCATTTTGTCACAGCCTGATCGCCCCACAAAGTTTTACAATAGCTTATGTGATAATGTACATGACATGAGCTATGTTCCATCAGTTGCTCTTGTGGTGAGGAAACTCTGCAAGATGAAACTCACAAAATCCCCTCCCTTTCACTTGGATCTCCCCCACAGAAATGATTAGATGTCTCTTAGTTTGTAAGTTTCAGTTTCATTCTGCATACTGTGATTTTTTTTCTCTCTCTTTTTCATAGGAAGCAGCAATAGCTGTGCCATGCAATCTGTATGTAACACAATGAATGTTTCAGTGCTACATTTCCCCTTCTGCACAATACCAACAAAGCTGAATAAGGTTTTTCATTTTATCTTTACCCAGTGCCGGGCGTGGTACAAACACAGAGTGATAGTTCTTGCCCCCAAGAACCCGGAATCTACACAGATAAGACAGGCAACGGGTGGAAGGAGAAACATGGCCACCTCACAAAGGCCCCTGGAGTTTTTGCGGAATGGCTTCCATACACAGTAGGTGTCTGGGAAGCTTGTTGTGAGGTCACTGTTCCCTTTTTAGCTCAAGCCCAGAGTTTAAAGGATATGGGGGTGAGCACAACTCCATATCTCCTGCTAGAAGCAAAGGGAGAGCTCCCCTTCTCCTCCCTGGCTTGGACAAGCTGTGCTCCCCTCTCCTCTTTGGCTGGTGCAATGAGAGTTCTCCTCACTCCCTCCCCCACACCAGCTCTCCTCACATCTTCTTGCTGTTGTCTGTGCTGGGGACTATCAAATCCCAAGAAATTAACAATGGGGAAAAATCTGCCCAAAGAAATAATGCTCTCAGTTATGTTCCAAAGAACCAGAACCTGTTTCACTGCACACGTCCAGGTCACCAATGCTATTGATACCTGCAGGAAACAGGGTAACTGAACAATGTCATATATCATCAGGGCCGTAGTTTTGTCAAGGTAAGTTTTGGGGAAAAGCAGACCTGTTTAGTATGATGATCGCCATGTCAGAGTTGTGGAAACTGTAGGCACTGGTTTGTACCCAAAGTGTTTCCATTCTTAGCATGTGCCACTCATCCTTGTTGGCACTGTGATCATAAAGGATAGTTGCCACACTACAGATGGATGTACTCTCATGACCAGAAACACTGGAGGAGGGTGAGAAGCACGGATCCCATAATTTTTCTTTTTCCATCATATTTGCATGCTTTTGTTTATGCAGGTAACAGATACCAAGTCCACTGAAGTCAATGCAAAGACTTCCATTAATGTCTTTGTATTTTGGAAATGGCCCACAAAGCAACCTGTTCCTAGGTAATTGTAATTATTATTATCCGTCAGCTATAGCTGGTGAGACTGAGGTGCAGAGATTAAATGACTTGCCCAAGACTGCAGAGCAAATCCTGAGTTCTAATCCTGCTTCTTGCATGGAACTCCTGGCTCATAGCCCAGACCACAATCCCTTGAATGACGCTGGCTCTTCATTAATTCATTGTTCATTCACAATTAATGCTTTTATGGAGGTGATTGGGGAAGGAAGACGTCAACTGGGGAAAACATAGCATGCCTGTGAAATTTAAACCTAAATAAAAAGGAACTGCACTAGTGATACCATTTACCTCTTACATAATACACGTAAACAAGTCTCTAATTACAGCCAATAGTATGTGTCTGTATCTGAAGTCATTCAGTTTAGAGAAGGCAAAGAACACATATAGGATCCAGGTCATTCTATGCTCATGATGCTGCTCTGCTGTTCCTGGTTCATGCACCGGCAGAGCACCATCCTGAACATAGAATGATCTGGATCCTATGTGTGTTAGGTTTAAATTTCACAGACATACTATATGTTCCCCAGTTGACGTCTTCCTTCCCCAATCACCTGGTTTCCTTCCCAGCACTCTAGCAAGCCCTTTCACCCCATTTGGATTAGGACTCTCCTTCCTTCCATAAACTCCTGAAAATGTTCTGCTCTCCCTGGGCTTGTGGTCTTATGATGATCTATACCATCAAGCAACAAAGACTACTGAGGAGCATCAGACAAATCTTCTCAATGAGGCTTAGCAGACATTCATGAATGGTACAGAGACCAACTCTCCCAATGACCCAGTGGGCATTTAGAACCAGTAGTTCTTACTCTCCAGCCAGCCCAGATTTTTCTTTTTGCAATTTTCTGCTAGTGATGCAAGTGGTCCATGGAGCAAATAAAGCTCTCCTGGGTCTGGTTTTGTGCATCTTATACCTCCTCTATATAATAAAGCAGGATCAGTGCCAATAATGATTGCAGCTGGACCAGTGCTGATCACACAGTTTAGCTTTGAGTACAAACTTACTCTGAGCAGGTTTAGAATACAAAATGCTTAATTTGCCAGCAGACACCTGGAACCTTGTGTACCTTAGTGCTCCCACTACACCTGCTAGCAACAATGGGAATTTTAAAAGAAAAGAAAAGCTAGTGCAGCATAGCCTTGAAGTGCCATTGCTGAAGTATGGCTTAGCATTCTGGCTGTTAGCAGTACTAGTCTCATCAGGTTACGATTCTGTGGCAAGGACAATAGAAAAAGATCTTTTATCACTTAACAAAATTCTTTGCTACATAGAACTAAAGACAGTATCTATCTACTGAAATTTTGTGCAATACCTGTCCTGTGGGCTCTGACTCACAAAGGGTTAAGAGGCACTTTCTACATTGCTGACATGATAACTTTATATACAGACCTATTCCCTGAAATGCAACAAAGCTAGCAGGAAAGTTAGCAGTGTAACATTCATTCATATTCAACGGTTTCCCAAAGTTTTTTCTACAAATGGGTATTTGTCTTAATGTGAAATACAACATCTCTGAAAAACAATGCCTATCAGTTTCAGGCAAGAATCTAGATAGGCAATAAATAATCTATTCCAAAAGATGAAGTTGACAACCACACATATCATTTCTAGCAACAGTTTTCACTGAAATATTACACCAACTCTAAAAACTAAGACATTAAATTAAAATATGTGGCATTGCATCTGGATTCTCCATGCTTGGCTTAGAAATGTGACTATCCCAAAGATATTTTTAAAGGTAACCACAGAAAGATGCTATGGTCTACTGTTATTACTGCTCCTAAGATCTAATTTATTTATCACCATGTAACAGGATGAAAAGCATGCAATACATCCTCACAGAAATTACTACAAGTAGGCATCAGTGCTCAATTAAGCAAGATGAGCAGCACATGTACATTGAACCATTTCAACTATTCATGGCTGGACAAGTACACAAAATAGTTCTTTCACTGTGTAACCAGATGTTTGAAACAGGAGATGACAATAAGCCAGCAGCAGTGCATCTGGGAAATATATGCTGTAGAGAAAGGAAATTTAACTTTATTTCCTCTATTTTATTTCTATGTAACTTCAGTTTTCTGCTCTCCAAAACGGTATCCCCAATTTAAAAGTGATCGCTGGGTTTACAACTACAAAAGCATGGAGATAAATAATTTCTCTCAAGCGTTTTCTAAAATGGCTCCTTTGTTTCAAATGCCTTTGTCACCAGAACTGTTTATCATCTGAATGTTGAGCTGCTGGGACTCCACAGTAACAGTACTTCTCATCAATTATTGAATACACTGTGGCCTCTTTCCTCCAATACTTGTTTTAAAAAAGGCAGGAGGGGGCAAGGAAAAGGGTAGAGGTTGGTGGGGGATATAAACTTGAAGATTACAATTATGTCGATTCCAGAGCAAACTTTAAAATGAATGGGGGTTTGCATGAGATAAGCACCCCAGGTGGCCTGATTCTGATCTCATAGCAGTATAATTCCATTGACTTCAGTGGAGTTATTCACAATGGTGCAACTGAGATCAAATCTGGCCTCAGGTGTTTCTCTGTGCTTTCCACCATATTGGCAACTCCACTTGTATTAGGATGGTTGTCAAACCATCTGCATGACACAAACACTGCAGAGCTGCAGAGCAAGGCACCTGGATATCTGCCCAGAATTTGCTATAGTCCCTCTCAGTGCTTTAGGATTTTTTGTTTGCGTGCTTAAGTGCAAGAAGCAACCTAATTTCTCTACCACATAAAATCCCACTGAAATCCAAAAGTCCAAAACGTAAAGGGACAAACTTTAACTCCAATGATTTTAATGACAGTTACTCAGCTAAATTCCAAAAGAAAAGAAGACGTTTATGCCAGTTCTGGAGGATTACGAATGTGTGTCACTGGGCTAGACACGGTCACTATAAAAATGTAGAGCATTCTGCCAAGGATAAACATAAAAGTCTCTTTTCTCCAGCACTTACCTTCGCTGGCTACTCCCTCTCCTGACAGTGACCTAGGAAAGGCGATATGGGGTAGCTGTCCTGGCACGAAGGGAGGCTGTAACTACAGTCACCAGAGTCATCCGATAATCATAAGCCCAAAGAAACTGCTCCACACACTAGTGTTTACAGCCCTGCCACAAGCCTACAGCGATCACCGCAGCATCGCCCCATTCCCGGCCCATGGAGCAAGCAGGGAAGCCGCTGCCCATCTGGCTGCGATGCGGATGGCACCGGGGCGCTGCCAGGCGAGACCCCGCACCCTCTGCGCCCCCGGAGCTCGCGCCTCTCCAGGATCAGATACACCGTCGCTAGGCGACCTGCACGGAGCTTGCTGCTGAGAGCAAAGAGCGGGAGGCGGCTGCTACCAGGCTACAGGATACACAATGCACCACGCCCGGGAGTCTGCACAACCATAACCGGGAAGAAATGCAAAATGCGCGGGGGGATGGGGGGTACACACTGTTGCTGGGTCTGTCTGGCAGGGCACCCTGCTGCCGGGCTCCGTCTAGGGCAGCGCGGCCGCGTGCAGGGGGAGGGGGGGGTTACAAGGCGCCCGTGCGGCTCCCTCACCTCTCTCTTACCCGCGGCGGGTGTTACGGTCCCATAGCGCCGCAGAGCCTCCGCCGCTCGCCAGCCTCCCCGCCGGCAGCTGCCGCAATGAGCCGCTGGTTCGGCTGCACCGGGAACAGGCGGCGCTGCTGGAATGTGGGTCAGCAGCCGCCGGGGCGCGGGGAGGGGCCGCGGGCGGGGAACAGGGTGCGGCTGCCACCTACTGGCGAGGGCGGAGGCGGCGGGGCTGAGAAAGGGGGTCAAGCGCCTGCGGTCCCTGTGTGTCTTGGGGCAGGCGGGACATTGCCCGGGGCCCCTGTGTGTGATGGGGAATGGCTGCCCTAGCACCCCCCGGCAAAAGAAAAGGTAAAACTGACATGCATTGAGGGAGAGTTTTTGCCAGGCTGACATTAGCCCTTGACATGTTCCCAGCGCTCTACAGGCATTAAGGGATCAGGGTTGCAAGGTCAGACCACTGTGGCTCTCATCCAGCAAATCACTTAAGCAGCTGCTTAACCCTGAAATTAATGGGCCTACTTGCCTGCTTGGAGTTAATCAGGCGCTTTGCTAGATGGAGGGCTGGGTGCTCAGCACCTTAAAAGATTGAGGCCTGAGCGAGGGTCTGATTTTGTGGGCACGGTTTTGCACCAGGGATAAACTGCATTCACTGTTCTGTGCCCACTGTCAGTTCGTGCTTTTTTCCCTGGCAATGTGTTGCATACACAGCTTATTGTAGGCACTGAACTGCAAGCTCAGCAAAGATGAGATAAAAATGCTACATACAAAAATAATTCTTTGCATAGCGGACTACAGTCTTAATTGCATTAGTCATACTTACTGCATGCAGGCACTAGAAATGTGCTGGTGTACTTTGTACTGTATATAACCTTTTGGTTCCCTCTTCCCTGTGCTCCTACTGAATAGCACTTAGAGGGTTGCCTTGGCTGAGTATAACAGGTATCCCCAAGTGCCCTTCTCAGGAGGGGGCAGAAGGCTCTCTGCTCTTCAAGGACACAGCAAAGGGACTGAACCTTAAAAACAATCTAAGGTCACAATTCTGCATTCTGATCTATGTAGGCATTCTGCTGCTCCCAGGCAGAGCCCCATTGATTTAAATGGGGCTTCAAGTGGGTGCAGCAGTTTGCTCGGTTAGGATCGATTTGCTCTAAATAGAAACGAGGATTGAGGAAAAATAGGATTAAAGCAAAAGAAATGGGCTGCATAGCATATTTAGTCCTACAGCTGACAAAAAATAAACTGATGTTGGTACAATTCATGTTATTACAGGAGAGAAGCATTTATAAAGACCAAATAAATTCTAGCCAGCCTGTCCCTTTCTTCTATGTCCCCTTTCTTGGCTAACCTGCCACTGAGATGCCCCTGCCCTCTAGCTAAACTGTCATCTGCTGCTTTCCCCTGTCTTCCACCACCACACATATCAAGTGTCTTGGATCCCTCCCCCTCACCCCACCCTTATGTTGGGCTGTGATCCTTTTGATCTTCAAAGTGTAAACCTGTTCAACATAATCACAGGCATTCAAGCAAAGAAATTTACGTAGGTGTCCCCTTCAAGGGAAGATGACAATTGTTTCTTTCATGAAATGTCCACAGAATGCTTTAAAGTTTCTCTCTATTATGATAATTGCCATTGGGTAAACAGATTAGGTTCCATCTTTTCCTCCAGTTATATAGATTTCTCCTAGGGTGACCAGACAGCAAGTGTGAAAAATCGGGATGGGGGTGAGGGGGTAATAGGAGCCTATATAAGAAAAAGGCCCAAAAATCAGGACTGTCCCTATAAAATCAGGACATCTGGTCACCCTAATTTCTCCAGATGTTTCTCTGAAGCTGTATGCAGACTTTCAGCCCACATTGGCATCCATTCACTGTCCAATTGGTTGTCTGGTGTTGGAGGAAATCCCTGGGGATGCTAATTAACCTCTTTTCAAATGTTTCCCATCCCTGACCAAAGATGTTAACTTGAAAATAGCTCACTGCCTGCCTGTTAAAGAGACAAGGCTTATATTTCTTTTAATTCCTTTTTTACCAGTTATTTTTTCTCTATATCAAATATTACACATCCACAAATCTTTGCTAAAAATGTTGAGGTTGCAAAATCAGGCACTCATTAGTTAGGAAATGTCAGAATTTAGGCTACATGTGCAACTTTAATTCAGCTCCCTTGTGCGTATGCATTATGACACAATCTTTAATTAAATGATCACATACACCTCTACCCCGATATAACGTGACACGATATACCACAAATTCGAATATAACGCGGTAAGCAGTGCTCCAGGGGGGCGGGGCTGCGCACTCCGGCGGATCAAAGCAAGTTCGATATAACGCGGTTTCACCTATAACACGGTAAGATTTTTTGGCTCCCGAGGACAGCGTTATATCGGGGTAGAGGTGTATTGGTTTTTTTCTGATACTTCATCCCCAGCAGCTGGGAGAAGCAATTGCAGGGAAAGTCCTGTTCAGCCTTGTGCAGGCCTAGGCTGGACTTTGGAGCATAATCAGTACAGATGAACACTTTAGCTGCCAAACTCTAACAAATTTTTACTGACCATGTACAAACTGGGATATTTCAAACGCCTATAACTTGGCCAAATTTGAACGAGTCTTCACAGAGAGAGAGCAAAAAGCATATCCCTGACACCAAAGCAACACTCAAGTATTGGGGTAGCCATGTTAGTCTGTATCTACAAAAACAACAAGGAGTCTAGTGGCACCTTAAAGACTAACAGATTTATTTGGGCATAAGCTTTTGTGGGTAAAAAAACACTTCTTCAGATCACTCCCGACCCCTTCCTGAAATGTCAAGCCCTTGTTCCAAAGCATAGACGTGCTAGAGCTTCTCATGAAAATGATTGTAAGGTTTTTGGGTTGGTTTGTTTGTTTTTGTTTTTGTTTTTTGACATGGGCAAAACAGTGTAGTGTAACCCCTTTTGATCTGAGTGGCTAACCAAAAATTTGGGGAGTTATAGGTGTTCCAGTTGGGAATAGAAATTTACAATGGAATCTGGTGTTTTCTTTAAAAATAACAAGGAGTCTGGTGGCACCTTAAAGACTAACAGATTTATTTGGGCATAAGCTTTCGTGGGTAAAAACCTCATTTTACCCACGAAAGCTTATGCCCAAATAAATCTGTTAGTCTTTAAGGTGCCACCAGACTCCTTGTTGTTTTTGTAGATACAGAGACTAACACGGCTACCCCCTAATACTTGGTCTTTTCTTTGATGCAACCTTGTTTTTTGTAAGCAACATACAGTCCTTTTTCTGTGAACACACAGGGAATCAAGTAGCAGGATACAAACAGTTCCCTTGTCTGTGGTTCCAAGCCTGCCTTTCTAGTCAACAATCTGTGCCCAAAAAGCATTTTCTGTTAGCTTTATCTCAGGGCTACATCACTGTGTTTCCATGCTGTATCTGCTTGGCTTTTTCTCTCTGCTGTTTTGCTTCTGTCTGACTCTGCTTGTGTAGTCTCTCTCTGTCCCACCCAGACACACTCACATATGCAAAGACTGGAGCTCTCTCCTCAAAGTCTAAATTATTGGATGGGCTTGCACTCCCCCTTGTTTTGGGTGGGACTTTTTAGCTATTTCTCAGCTATTGTAAATAAGGGGTGGAGGTCAAAAAGTTTAGAAGAGGTTTAACCCAATCAATTTAACAGTATTTTCCCCTAATGTTATTCTCAGAAACATTCCTTTGTTTTAACTGAAATTAAAATGAAAAACCTTAGCCTGAGCCAGACACCTGGCATGGAGAATTTCAGCCCAAATGGTTTAAGTTTGGCAAAGTGATAAGCAACTGAAAACAGATTCTTATCATGGGAAGTGTTGGCCACCTTAAAAATAGGTGGTGCTTCCAGGCCCTTCTATAATGAATCATTCACAGATTAAAATCAATAGGCCTGACCTTCAATTACACTACTTCACTCCCTTTATACACCCTTGAGAAGACCCTGCACATGGAGCCTCCTCAGCCATTGTAGAGCTGGATAAGGGTGCTATGCCAGCCTTGCTCCAAGCTCCTGCATGTAAGGGACATATAAGGAGCATGAGGAGGAGGGATGGGGAGCACACTGCACTACAGCTATTCTGTTCTTCTTGAAGCCTGGAGGAAGCTGTGGGAACCAGAATGCAAGTTAAACCAACTCAGTGCTGCTCTAATTTGCACTAGTCAACACAATGGCCCCTGAATGGTTCCATGAATCTACAGGGAGCACAAATGTGACTTAGAGCCACTTTCTCGCACAACCCAACCTCCCCACCCCTTTTTCCAATGTGATGAAATTAAGGCACCCCAAATCCAGGTGCCCACCAGATTGTAAAAGACCATGGTTTAGTGAATCTCACACCAGCGTGTGTACAATAGTTCACTTGACACTAGCACTCTGGACAGACACAACTGGGCCACAAGTTCATTGTTTGAAGAGGAAGAAAGGACACCAAGGGTCATTGCAGAGGAGAATGCATGGTCTCCAGGAAGTTGGTAGGATGAACAGGACCCCATAATAAGGACACTAACCATCCGAAGCTCTATAATGAAACATGTTCACAGCCAACTCAACTCCCAGCTGTCAAGCTTGGCCATATACCCTAATGACTAGTACTTGTAATATAACCAGCCCCCTCACCCCACTCCACTAGTGAAAGACTTCTACATCCTTCCATAACAAATCCTTTATATTAAGCTCTTTACTATTTGCATAGGCAGCTACAGCTTTAGTTTATATTAGGGTAGATTGATTTAAATCAAAACAATTTAAAATCACTGATTTTAATAATGATTTAAATCAGCAATCAGGAAACCTTGATTTGATCATCAATTTTAATCTTGTTTTGCATTTGTACTTTTTAGTTATTTTCCTAAAGAAAAAGATGGATTCTCATTCGTCGGTAACCATTAAAACATATTATCTGCAACAACTATAACTTTTCCACTAAATTTGGTGCTCTTTTTTGCTAACCAGGAGGACACATTATATCTGTGCACATTTATTTAAGCAAATATATATCTTTACTTACATTTATTCAGATTCTTACTTTTACATGTTTTATTATGTTAGAAAATGGTGAATGCTTCATTTCTTATTTACTAGAGTATGATTTATATTTTACTTGTGATTTGTGTCAAGTCCTCTTTGGATGGAAATTCATATTCAATTAAAATGCACAAAAACAACATTTTCATTTCTTTTATTAAATACAACTAACTTGAAAGTGCTGATTACATAAGAGAAAGTTTATTAAAAGATGTTTTACATTAAAACTAACCGATTTGTTAAACAAAAGAAGCATTTTCTGTTATTAATGAATTGAACTGATTATTTCTGGTCACCATATCCTTCAAGATTTTACAACTAGTAGATCTCATCCTCTCACATCTACTTTTTATTCATAGATTGGAAAAGGAAATCAAGCTTTCCTGCTTTTTCAACTCCCAACTGGTTTCTTAATTTTGAATGAACTAGTCATTGAACTGAACTAGTAGGATAAATGGAAATGAAGAAAATATTCTCTTTGCACCTGCAGGCTTGTTTAGCACTTCAGCAAACTCTGGTTCCAGATGCTTAGCCAGTGACTTGCAGCAGTTCAGTGGTCTGACTTTCTTTAAAACTTGGCAGCAAACATGTGCTTCTTAATCTTATTTTTTGTATTTAATTTAAATGATTTTATAGTTTATAAGAAATTTAGGCCTTATGACAACATATGTTGTCAGTTTCCAATGTAATTTAAAAAAAAAATCCTATTTCAATTTTTAAATCTGTTTGTTGTTGTTGTTATTAAATAATTGATTTTATCCACCTTGGTTTATCTATTTAAATAAATAAATAGAAACAGAGGTGCTGACTTCCTGAGTTTCGGGGGTGGGTGTGCTCCACCCCCATTCTGCCCTAGGCCCTTCTCCCACTCCACCTCTTCCCCCAAGCCTCCACCCCTGCCCTGCCTCTTCCTGCCCCTGCATCACCCTGTTCTGCCCCTCCCCCACCCCTTCCTGCCCCCACTCCTTCTCCTTCCCCCCTCGGCACCTCCTGCATGCTGCTGAACAGCTGATCGTGCTGGGTGGGAGGCACTGGGAGGATGGGGGAGGAGCTGATTGGAGGGGCCTGCCAGCGGGCAGGGGGAAGGGGAAGAAGCTGATCTGTAGGGCTGCCAGTGGTTGCTGGGCACCCATTATTTTTTTTCTGTGGGTACTCCAGTACCCCACTGAGTCAGTGCCTCTGAATAGAAACATCAGTAAAGGATGTGTAATCAGGCTCTTTTATGGATCTATGAAAGTCTAATTTTATTGCACCAAATTCCTGTGTGTATTATAGTTTGCACTTCTATTGAGACTTTCATCTAAGGATCTTCATTCACTTTTGTTAGGTTATTATCTCCATTTTATGTCTAACACTGCACTACATTCTGGAGATTCTGTATTCTTCACTGTATATAATAATGTGCCAGTTGTGTATGTAACTTATACTGGTATGTATGTGCTTAAAACGCAAGCAGATAAATAAAGGTACACTGGGGAACACACTAGAAAAATGTATTATAGGGAACAATTCTGCTTAGGCAGAAAGATGAACTAGATGACATAATATATCTTTTCTATCTCTAATTTTATGATTGTGTTGGACTAAAATATCTGGTTGCTCTAATTAAAAACATTGATACAAAAATGATCATTTTTTGACTATGGATGTGCCTTACTACCCTACATTGGAACAGCTGTGGTTTCTTTGCACCTAGTTTACAACAAGCATTACACATAGCTATCTACAAAAGAGTGGATTCTAAGGGGCTTGAGGATACTGATATTGTGGTAACGAAAGTTATCTGAAGAAGGCCTTCACTATCAGATCTAAAGCCTCTTTCCTTATCACTTGGTTCATTTATGGCGTCACATTTTATTTCATTCATATTTGTTTGACTGAAGATGCTGTACAGTTTAATAAAGGGGTCAATAACAACATCATGTAAATAATGACAACGTCAGAGACAATGTGTGTCAAGCTTACTCACATAGCTTGGAAATGACAGCTCAGTGAAGTGGCTAGTATGCTAATTTAGTTTCCTCGACTCTTAATGTCAGTAATTCTGCTGGAAAGGATAATTTCTTCATATGAAGTAAAAAGTTTAATTTATTGAATGGAATGAATTGTTCCATTCATTCTTTCCAAGTAGAAAAAGCTCAATAGATAAGACCAGGGATGTGAATATGAATTCAAAACTCTTTCTGCTAAGAATGAATGTTTTTTTTAGCAAAGGTGATTATAAATAGAACCAACTTCAACATGCTAGTTACCATCAAAACCTACCTGTATCCTCCACCTTTGTGTATCTGTGAAGAAATATGTCCATGATATTTATTTACATATGAAAAAAAGGTATTTACAATGAAGAATGGTCCTTGAATCAGATTCTGAATAATGGGAAGAATGAAGAGGAAATTAAAATATGTATGAATCCTTGTTTTCACTATTCTTCCTTAATTAATAACATGCACACTTTGCATTTATATACCATATTTAATCCAAGGATCCCAAAGCATTGCACAAGCATTGATGAATTTGGTAAATATTATTATACTCATTATACAAATTGGTAAACTGAGTCATAGAGAAGCTAAGAAGCACAATTTCAAAATATCCTACTAATTTTGTAGGCCTCAGTTTTTGGGTATCCAACTTGAAACACCTGCATCCTGATTTTTAGAGGTGCTGAGCACCCACAACTCCAGCTGAAATCAAAGGGGGCTGCAGGATCACAGCACCTTAAATTAGGTATCTCAAGTTGGGCACCCCAAATTAGTGTGCATTTCTGAAAATGTTGGCTTAACTGATGTGCCAAGCTTAAAAAGTGGGCCAACTGCAGAGCCAGGATAATAATACAGGGGCCTGGTTCTTCCTCCACAGAATATAAGTAAATCTCATGAGTAACAAATCAATGGAGATACTCATATAGTGCTGGTAAGTGGGGATTGAAAGGATAGGCCCCCCCAGATCCCAATCATTATAAGACATTGCCTTAATTTCTCCTACCTCCTATTCTACTCAGTGAGAAACTTGCCTGGTGGAGGAAGTCCAGAAGACCTCCCAAAACTAACATGTAAATCATACAGTTTTCCAGTGCATGTAAACAATATTGTCCCCTTTGTAAATTGAGATTGCAGACAGGATCTGGACTGCAAGTGCTGTATCTTTAAAAAAATGTATTATTTCAGTTGATGGAGTGGACAAATTCATGGTGTTCCATGACTATTTTTATGATATGTGAATACCTTCAAGGATTACTCTGGGAAGCTATGGTTTACAAAGAGATGGAAGAAAACAGAATGCCTGCTTAGCAAATAGAGTAGTGAGGATCTTTGGGTAAGGTTGCATAGCTTTCCGACTGCCTACCAAATCCTAATTGTTTGTGATAGAACTGGGTTTTGTCAGGTTAGTGTAAGAATTTGACTGCAGGGATAGAAGAGAATAATATTATTGAAAATCAGCTATTTTGAAAATAATACTTCATGTCTCGCCTTCCATGTAGAATAATGAGCAAAAAGAGAATGTAAAGTAGCTGTGCTGTGCAAGCAGGCTTTTGAGGGCGAGAGAATCATTTTCAGTCTTTGGTCTTCCTAAGAAAACACTACTGTTTTCCAAATAAGTTGCTTGCAACTAAAATATTTGGCAACAGGTATAAGAATCTGGACAAGCTATTCATGTTGAGGATAGTGATTTGGAGGGAAATCATTAGACTCATAGAATATCAGGGTTGGAAGGGACCTCAGGAGATGATCTAGTACAACCCCCTGCTCAAAGCAGGACCAATCTCCAACTAAATCATCCCACCAGGGGTTTGTCAAGCCTGACCTTAAAAACTCTAAGGAAGGAGATACCACCACCTCCCTAGGTAACGCATTCCAGTGCTTCACCAACCTCCTAGTGAAAAAGTTTTTCCTAATATCCAACCTAAAGCTCCCCCACTGCAACTTGAGACTATTACTCCTTGTTCTGTCATCTGCTACCACTGAAAACAGTCTAGATCCATCCTCTTTGGAACCCCCTTTCAGGTAGTTGAATGCAGCTATCAAATCTCCCCTCATTCTTCTCTTCTGCAGAATAAATAATCACAGTTCCTTCAGCCTCGCTTCATAAGTCGTGTGCTCCAGCCCCCTAATCATTTTTGTTGCCCTCCGCTGGACTCTTTCCAATTTTTCCACATCCTTCTTGTAGTGTGGGGCCCAAAACTGGACCCAGTACTCCAGATGTCTCCTCACCAATGCCGAATAGAGGGGAACGATCACATCCCTTGATCTGCTGGCAATGCTCCTACTTATACAGCCCAAAATTGCATTAGCCTTCTTGGCAACAAGGGCACACTGTTGACTCATAACCAGCTTCTCGTCCACTGTAACCACTAGGTCCTTTTCTGCAGAACTGCTGCCTAGCCACTCGGTCCCTAGTCTGTAGCAGTGCATGGGATTCTTCTGTCCTAAGTGCACTTCTGCACTTGTCCTTGTTGAACCTCATCAGATTTCTTTTGTCCCAATCCTCTAATTTGTCTAGGTCCCTCCATATCCTAACCCTACCCTCCAGCATATCTACCACTCCTCTCAGTTTAGTGTCATCTGCAAACTTACTGAGGGCGCAATCCATGCCATCCTCCAGATCATTAATGAAGATATTGAACAAAACCGGCCCCAGTACCGAACCTTGGCACACTCCGCTTGATACTGGCTGCCAACTAGACATGGAGCCATTGATCACTACCAGTTAAGCCCGATGATCTAGCCAGCTTTCTATCCACCTTATAGTCCATTCATCCAGCCCATACTTCTTTAACTTGCTGGCAAGAATTCTGTGGGAGACTGTATCAAAAGCTTTGTTAAAGTCAAGGAATAACACGTCCACAGCTTTTCCCTCACTAATCCTGTAAAGATCTCGTGACCTTACTAAGAAGTGAACTAATATAAAGTAATAAACCTACCAGCTGATTACTGGATGTCTTCCTCCAGCTCGACTGAGTTGGAGAGAAAGGATCTTTCAGATAGTGGAAAGTCCTGTGTTTCCCAGTTCAGCTCCCAGTCAGTAGAGGACTCCATAACCCCTAGAGCAGAAGAAAAGGAAGTACTGTCCTGAGACCACTGAGGACTTGGCTTAGGAGAGAGCTAGAGGTTGTGTGTGAACAGGAGCAGCTGCCTGGAGGTAGCTGCCTGGGAGTGAGGCTAGGGCAGAGGTTCTTAACTGGGGGTCAGGACCCCTCAGGGGGTCACGAGGTTCTTACATGGGGGATCGCAAGCTGTCAGGCTCTACCCCAGACCCTGCTTTGCCTCCAGCATTTATAATGGTGTTAAATATATAAACAAGTGTTTTTAATTTAAGAGGGGGGACACACTCAGAGGTTTGCTATATGAAAGGGGTCACCAGCACAAAAGTTTGAGAACCACTGGGCTAGGGGTTGGGGTTGAATGTCATTGTCACAATATTTTGAAGTAATTGTGCCTAGGGAATTTGCACCTTTTAGTTTCTAGCAGCCATAGGCAAAGAATCCTCTTGACTCAGAGTGTGTGTGTGTTTATGGGAACCACCGAAGGCAAGAGCCTCGTGTTCGGAGCGCTGCCAACACTTGTGGCTAAACCTGGGGCACACAGAGCGAGCCACCAAACATCTAGAGGGGACCGCTATACCACAACACTCACAGTGCCTCCTGCAGTGGGGTGGGTGGTGTATGTTGGGCTAGATTGTGGGTTGGTTTTTGTGCACTTGTGAGGGGTGTAATGGGGAGTCAGATCCTCCTGTATGTCCCAGAGTGGGCTATCCAGACTCAAGATCTGGATGGACAGTGGTAAGTGAGTGCTACACACCTATTATTCCCCCACTGCAACAGGTGGGTGGAGAGAAAAGTTGGAGGGGCTGGGAGTGGGCCCAACACCCCGTATGGCCAGCCATCAAGCAGTGCTAGGGTTTCTCTCTGCATCTAATCTTAGTTTTATGCAATAGTTAAACATGTTTTGTTTGTTTGTTTTTGTTTTAAAATTAAGTTGTTTTTTAGAAAAGCTTTCAAACTGGGAGAACCAGGGAATACATATGGTTGGCCAGCTATTCAGTAAAGAAACTTTTGTAACTTGTTTAGAGATCAAAACTAACTTCAGCTGGCCCATCCTTCCATGGCACCAGTACTTTCAAGTTAAGCATTATGTTCTAGGAAAGTTGTTTTGTACACAAAGCTAACTTCAATAGAAGTGATAGTGTCAATTCAGAAAGAAAAAAATATATAAATAATTTATATCAATCTTTGCAAACAACTTCCCTAACAAAAAATGTCTCTATATGACATGCTGGGAAAAGGATCTGGATAGACAAATTATCTCAGAGGAATGGGATTTGATCTGGAAAAGAGGACCAGCAACCTCAGTCTGTAGCACAATAAAAGAATATTTCTTTAAGGTAGTGTTTCAGTGGTACCACACACCAGTCAGCTTAAATATATGGAATGGGGATAAGTGTTGGAGAAAATGTGGTGAGAGAGGGGATTTTATACATATATGATGGACTTTCCCAGTCATTAGAGAGTATTGGGATGCAATTCATAACCAAATATCACAAATTATTGGATATTTATTACCAAATTATTCTTTGGTAATTCTCCCAGGGCTTTCTAGCCAAAGTGGTCACGCAAAAGGAAATGAAGAATTAATCTCTCATCTGCTAATAGCTGATAGGCTACTGACGGTCTCTCATTGGAAAAAACATAGTTTCAACTCCAGAGGAATGATTCAAAAAATGTGGGAGATTGTTATGAAAAAATTAATGCACCAGTCACATACCCAGCAAAGTAGACCAAGGAGAAATAGATACTTAGATATTTGGTTACCATTTATTCAATACTCAGACAAAGTACATTCACCTGCACAAAAACTGGCACACCTGCCACTTTTTTTTCAATATGAACATTTGATAGATATGCTTGGTTTGTGAAATCAGAGACTTCCCTCAATTTAATAAAATCATCAGAAAGAGCGTGTCATGCATAGTGTAAGGATGTCCCCGCTGCAATATGGTAATACCCGATTAAACAGAGAGCTCTGATGACTACATTCCTGTACAATGGTTCTATAAACAAAAGTCAGAGGGGTAGCCGTGTTAGTCTGAATCTGTAAAAAGCAACAGAGGGTCCTGTGGCACCTTTGAGACTAACAGAAGTACTGGGAGCATAAGCTTTTGTGGGTAAGAACCTCACTTCTTCAGATGCAAGTAATGGAAATCTCCAGAGGCAGGTATATATCAGTGTGGAGATAACGAGGTTAGTTCAATCAGGGAGGGTGAGGTGCTCTGCTAGCAGTTGAGGTGTGAACACCAAGGGAGGAGAAACTGTTTCTGTAGTTGGATAGCCATTCAGGATGGCTACAGAAACAGTTTCTCCTCCCTTGGTGTTCACACCTCAACTGCTAGCAGAGCACCTCACCCTCCCTGATTGAACTAACCTCGTTATCTCCACACTGATATATACCTGCCTCTGGAGATTTCCATTACTTGCATCTGAAGAACCTCACTTCTTCAGATGCAAGTAATG